>NC_080800.1:575000-720000 GCF_028018385.1 Neofelis nebulosa | reverse complement strand
CCCCCACCCCTTCTGCACCCTGCCGGCCATGGGAGATAATTTGCGTGTACGGCTCCCCGCACCCCTGCTCTGGCCTCCCCGCCGCCGCCCTGGGCGTGACCAGCTCCATCCATCGCAGCGCAGGCTCCGGAATTGCGGCGGGCGGGCAGAACCCACTCTCCCCCGGAATCTCTCTTCCCAGCAGCTGCTCAGCCTGGACAAGACCCTCTGCATAACTTCCGTCAATCAGGTCGCAGCAATCAGCCTGGAAAGTCGTCCCATATGTGGGCGCGCCGAGCAGGGGCCCAGGGTCACGGCCGGGACACAGGCCACACCGGGGTTACGGTCTGGACGCAATTAGAGGCGCGCTGCGGGCATCTCGGCGCTCCGGGGACCTGTTGCACGACGCCCACGGATAATTGCACGCGCGGAAATTACTCACCCTGAAATTGCCCGGGTGTGGGGGCTGGGGAGTCTAGGAGGTACTTAGCCCACATGTGTTCCTGGAGGGGGGGGGGAGGGAGGAGAAGAAGGGGAGGGGTTGTAGAGGAAGGGGAGAGGGAGGAAGGGGAGGAGGAGTGGAGTGAGGAGTGGGAGGGGCAGGAAGGAGGGGGAGGGGAGAGGGAGGAGGGGGGAGGAGGAGAAGGGAGGGGCTGGAGGGGAAGGGGAGAGGGAGGAGGGGAGGGGCAGGGGAGAGAGAGGAGGGGAGGGGGAGGGGAGAGAGGAGGGGAGGGGGAGGGGAGAGAGGAGGGGAGGAGTGGGGCAAGGAGGCAGAGGGGCAGGAAGGATGGGGAGGGGAGAGGGAGGAGGGGAAGAGTGGGGCAAGGAGGGAGAGGGGCAGGAAGGAGAGGGAGGGGAGAGGGAGGAGGGAAGGAGGAGAAGGGAGGGGTTGGAGGGGAAGGGGAGAGGGAGGAGGGGAGGGGGAGGGGAGAGGGAGGAGGGGAGGAGTGGGGCAAGGAGGCAGAGGGGCAGGAAGGAGGGGGAGGGGAGAGGGAGGAGGGGAGGAGGAGAAGGGAGGGGCTGGAGGGGAAGGGGAGAGGAAGGAGGGGAGGAGGAGGGGAGAGGAAGGAGGGGAGGAGTGGGGCAAGGACAGAGAGGGGCAGGAAGGAGGGGGAGGGGAGAGGGAGGAGGGGAGGAGGAGAAGGGAGGGGCTGGAGGGGAAGGGGAGAGGGAGGAGCGGAGGGGGAGGGGAGAGGGAGGAGGGGAGGAGTGGGGCAAGGAGGCAGAGGGGCAGGAAGGAGGGGGAGGGGAGAGGGAGGAGGGGAGGAGGAGAAGGGAGGGGCTGGAGGGGAAGGGGAGAGGGAGGAGCGGAGGGGGAGGGGAGAGGGAGGAGGGGAGGAGTGGGGCAAGGAGGCAGAGGGGCAGGAAGGAGGGGGAGGGGAGAGGGAGGAGGGGAGGAGGAGAAGGGAGGGGCTGGAGGGGAAGGGGAGAGGGAGGAGGGGAGGAGTGGGGCAAGGACGGAGAGGGGCAGGAAGGAGAGGGAGGGGAGAGGGAGGAGGGGAGGAGGAGGAGAAGGGAGGGGCTGGAGGGGAAGGGGAGAGGGAGGAGGGGAGGAGGAGGAGAAGGGAGGGGCTGGAGGGGAAGGGGAGAGGGAGGAGGGGAGGAGGAGGAGAAGGGAGGGGCTGGAGGGGAAGGGGAGAGGGAGGAGGGGAGGAGGAGGAGAAGGGAGGGGCTGGAGGGGAAGGGGAGAGGGAGGAGGGGAGGAGGAGGAGAAGGGAGGGGCTGGAGGGGAAGGGGAGAGGGAGGAGGAGAAGGGAGGGGCTGGAGGGGAAGGGGAGAGGGAGGAGGGGAGGGGGAGTGGGGCGAGGAGGGAGAAGGGCGGGAAGGAGGGGGGAGAGGGAGGAGGGGTAGAGGGCCTGGAGGGGGAGGAGAGGGAGAGGACGGGAGGGGAGGGAGGAGGGCCTTGGCGTCCTGAGGGTGTCCGGGCGCACCCCTGCTGAGGTGGGGCCCTCCCGGGCCGCCCTGTGGCCTCGTAACAATACGGGTGCATCTGCCCATTTCTGCGGGGTCTGTGCCTGGTTGAGCCTCCGACTTCCGCTCAGCTCATGCTCTCACGGTTTGTGGGTTCGAGCCCCGCGCGGGGCTCTGTGCTGACGGGTCAGAGCCCGGAGCTGCTTCCGATTCCGTGTCTCCCTCTCTCTGCGCCCCTCCCCCACTCACTCGCTCTCTCAAAAAAGGAATGAACACGTGTCCTGATGGGACTGTCCCCGCAAGACCTTCTGGGGCAAAAGGCAGCTGAGCCGAATCTGGGAAGAGAAGCAAACCCCACAGCAGGTTCTAAGCAGACACAAACTCCCCAGGAGCCCGGCTATGATCCTCCCTCCGGAAACTCCTCCCAGAGTCACGCGTCCAGCCTTTTGCAGGGAATGCGTTGCTCCCATATCCATACCATTTGGTAGAAGGAGCTCAGCCTCTTTTTTAAAAAAAGTTTTTTGAGTATATTTATTTATTTGTTTTGAGAGAGACAGAGGCAGCGTGAGCAAGGGAGGGGTGGGGGGGGGGGGGAGAGAGAATCCCGAGCAGGCTCGAAGCCACGAACTGTGAAATCATGACCTCAGCTGAATCCAACACTCAGGCATGTGTTTTTTTTTTTAATTTTTTAATGTTTATTTATTTTTGAGAGAGAGAGAGTGCAAGCAGGGGAGGGGCAGAGAGAGAGAGAGGGAGACACGGAATCCGAAGGAGGCTCCGAGCTGTCGGCACAGAGCCTGATGCAGGGGTTGAACCCACGAATGGTCAGATCGCGACTGCAACTGAAATGGGACACTTAACCAACTCAGCACGGACCGTGTTTTCTTCTCTATTCGCGGGTCGACGGGTGGGCACTTGGGTCGTTTCTCTACTTCGGCCACACCCGCTTTAGGACGTGATGCCCGCTGTTCACAATATGCTGTTGTGCCCTTCCGACTTTAGAGGACTGGATCTCGAGCTGTGTGTTCTTTCAGCAGAAAAAAAAAGAAGAAGAAAGGCAGATAATAAGTAGATAAATGAAAAGAAAACAAGGAAACTTTGGGAGGTCTGGGGTGTGTGTATCCCCTCGATTGTGTTGATGGCAGTGTGGGAGTTTGTATGCATTCAAATTCATCAAATTTTACCCACAGAGTATGTGTAATGTTTTGTATATCGATTATACCTCCATAGAGCTATTGATAAAGATATTGGGGCGCCTGGGGGGCTGAGTCGGTTGGGCATCTCACTTCGGGGCACGTCATGATCTCGCGGTCCGTGAGTTCGAGCCCCGCGTCAGGCTCTGGGCTGATGGCTCAGAGCCTGGAGCCTGTTTCCGATTCTGTGTCTCCCTCTCTCTCTGCCCCTCCCCTGCTCACGCTCTGTCTCCCTCTCTGTGTCAAAAATAAACATTGAAAAATAAATAAAATAAAACTGTGTGCAAAATCTCAGGCGTGACGGGACTAAATTATACGGCTTTTCCTTGCTTGGTGTTGGGCAGCCAGGCTCCTTGGAATATTTATAGCCGTACCCCCAACCTGCACCTCCCGTTCGTCCCTGAAGCCTGGCTCACGAGTCCTCTCAGCCACATGAGATGACCCCCATGTGTGCACTGACTCACCTGGCCCTGACAGGTAGGACCGTGCACGGAGGAGGTGGGGCGGGGGGCCGGGGCCGGGGCTTCCTGTGGTTTCCGGGTCCTGCTTGTAGCATCGTCGTGAACGCTTAGCTCTTGTGTCGTGCCCTTGCTGCTTCAAGGTTACCTGCAGCTCACGTCCACTAATGTTAGGTATCGCCTTCCACGCCTGTATCCACATCCACACCTGCCCCGACTCCACGCCTCTATCCGCACGCCCATTTCCATGCACGTCAGCATCACTGCTGGGCCCCCAGGTAAATTCCCCACCTGGACTCTCGGCGTCTTCAACACGCCAGGACCCCGGGTCCGTGCGGGGAAGGCGCCTTCAGCCATGGGCATGACCATCAGCCTCCGCGTGAAAAGTAGACGCGAACCCCTTGAGGGCTTAGAGATGTTCTCATCTGTCAACTGCACGTGGAGATTCGCAAGTGGGATCGACCGAGGCCACAGCCGCCCCAGACGCCGGCTGATGAGCATATGGGCCCCCGAAAGGAAAACATTTATTTTCAGCATTTAAATCGTTATTAAACGAGACACAGCCTGCAAACAGTTCTCGCAATCGAAACGTGATCCGGCAGTTGGCCGCGGGAAGAGCCCCAGATGCAAACCATTAAATTATCTAAGAATTAAAGCGTTTCACATTTGCAGTCCCACCCATCAGGAAAGCGTTTGATTTGAAATCGTAATTGGCCGATGTCCTTTTGGGGAAATGTCCAGGATGGTGTTCATGGAAGCGGACAGCACACGAGCCCGGCCGCGGCTTTCCAGGAGGCCACGGCACGGTCATGTGCTAGCGGCCAGCCTGCACCGAGAGCCGTGGGTCCCCGGAACCACCCGGGTGCCCCTATTATGCTTCTTAAACATTGCATTGTTCAGAGAGAAACTCCCAGATGCTGCGTTTTTCAGATGCAAACCAAAGCCCCCTCCCAGCCTCCCATGCAGACCACATGCGGACTCTTTTCGCTTAAACAACAAGGTCAGATGCCTCCCCTGCCCGTTTTCCAGAAGGTGCGTTGTTATTCTCTTGGGGTTTTGTCAAGAGAAGTGTAATGACTCCTTTCCCATCCAGTGAGACGATGTGAATCGCTTAAGGGGGATTGAAAGAGAACCAAGGTATTTTATGTTGCTGTTTTCTGTGGCAAACAACTGAAATTTATTCTCTCCCACTTCTGGAAGCGGGAACCAAAGTATTTTAAAGAACAGCCCCCCAAATTCTTGGTTGGAAGGACAGTTTTAACGCCCACGCAGCATTGGCCCCCATTCATTTATAATTTTTCGGGTTTATGGCTCAAATGCCACATGGATGAACTGTGGAGATTTGTGTATCCTGGATCCCCATCACCTGTTTTCCTATCCGCCCCCCCCACCCCGCCCACCTCCCCTCTGCTGACATCATTGTGTTCTCTGTAGTTAAGACTCTGGTTCTTGGTTTGCCTCTCCCTCTGTCTTTCTCTTTCTGTCCCTTATGTTCATGTTTTGTCTCTTAAAGTCCTCCTATCACTGAAGCCATATGATTTTCGTCTTTCTCTGACTGACTCATTTCACTTAGCATAATACCCTCCAGATCCATCCGCGTAGTTGCAAATGGCAAGATTTCATTCTTTTTCATCACCGAGTAATACTCCATTGAATATATAAACCACATCTTTATCCATTCATCCATCGATGGCCATTTGGGCCCTTTCCGTACTTTGGCTCTTGTCGATAGCGCTGCTATAAACATGGGGGTGCACGTGTCCCTTCGAAACAGCACACCTGTATCCCTTGGATAAATGCCTTTCAGTACAATTGCTGGGTCGTAGGGTCGTTCTATGTTTAGTTTTTGGAGGAACCTCCATACTGTTTCCCAGAATGGCTGCACCAGCTTATTCCCACCAGCAATGCAAGAGGGATCCCCGTTCTCCGCATCCTTGCCAACAGCTGTTGTTGCCTGAGTTTTTTTTAATGATTATTTTTGAGAGAGAGACACAGAGAGTGAGCAAGGGAGGGGCAGAGAGTGGGAGACCCAGAATTCAAAGCAGGCTCCAGGCTCCGAGCTGTCAGCCCAGAGCCCGACGCGGGGCTCGAACCCACGAACCGTGAGATCGTGACCTGAGCTGAGGGGGGATGATCAACCGACTGAGCCCCCCAGGCACTGTGTTGTTGCCTGAGTTGTTAATATTAGTCATCCTGACAGGCGTAAAGTAATATCTCATTGTGGTTTTGATTTGTGTTTCCCTGATGACGAGTGATGTTGAGCATGTTTTCATGTGTCTGTTGGCCATCAGGATGTCTTCTTCGGGGAAGTGTCTGTTCATGTCTTCTGCCCATTTCTGCACTGGATTACTTCTTTTTACGAGGGAGTTGTAGGAGTGCCGGTATGTTATGGACATTAGTCCCTTACCAGATATGTGGTTTTCAAATACTTTCTCCCATTCTGCACGTTGCCTTTTCGTTACAGTTTAACAGAAAATGTCATTTCATCCAGGAAAAAGGCACTGAGCACGTTTCTCAAATGCAGAGATAACTCCAGGGACAGTTGGAGTTCTCAGTCCTCTCCTGGAATTTAATCAGCGAACCCAAGACTGACAGACAGATGCTCACAGTTTGAATCCCGAGTTTCGGTGGCTCGTTTTCCGCCAAGTTACGTCCTGGAGGATGTCTGTCTGCAGCAAGAGAGCCCAGTGTGAAACACAGAGGGAAGCAGAGAGCTAAGAAGGTGCCAGAAACTCTCAGGGGATCCCTGAGGAGCTGTCCATCCCCGCTTGATGGGACTGACCATCCGGGGCTCCCTTGCGGCTATGCGTGGCCACGTGATGACCTCTGGGCCCAAGAATGAGCTCTTCTCCACTTTTTCCCCTGCTGGTTAGAATGCAGTCATGAAGGCTGGAGTGTCTGCAGCTATCTTGGGGCCCACAAATCATAAACAGAAATGTGTCAGGCCAATAAAAGTCTCCTTAATTGCTTAAAGAGTAAGAATGATCTCTTCTCCACTTTTTCCCCTGCTGGTTAGAATGCAGTTGTGAGGGCTGGAGTGTCTGCAGCTATCTTGCACCACGAGTAGGAAGTCTCACACTGACGACAGTGCAGTGACAACATCAAGGATACCTGGCCTCTTGGGTCGTTAACAGCCTGCCTTCCTCTCTCTGGCCTCGTATCATGACACAGAGAAATAATTTCCATCTTATTTAGATTCTTACTTGCTTGTTTGTATCATAATGCTTTAAAACTGACCCGAATTCGTGTCTGTGTGCGTATGTGTGTGTTGTCTACCTGCTTCATTCACAGCCCCTGGCACTGCACAACGACACGGGGACATAGGAGCTTTGAAACTGCATTGCGATTTCCCCGTCAGGGTCCCTATCATGCTTTGCGAAAGGCCCTCAGCATTCGTGTTCTTGCCCTTTGCGTTTGTAAAAGGCACACTCTTCTTTCTTGGAAGGGAGTGACTGAGGCTTTCACAAGACCCTCGAGCTGTGTTTTTCTTACATCAGACGCGGAGGCTCGGGCCAAGCAGCATTTCCTGGCCGTGAGCACTTCCTGCCTGCACTCATGGTTTAGTGCCCCTGAGGATTTTCTGTCACCTGAGCCTCCCATCCCCAGAATAAGCTCCATATGACCTCACACTCACGTCCGCACACCTTGCTCCGCAATTTCAATGCCCCTCCTTTACTCGGAGCAAAAGGAGGCAAAACCTGGGGCACAAAGGAAGCAGCTTTAAGCCTCCTTCCCCTTCAATAGCCCTCTGGCCCGTGAGACCAGATGGGACCTCACAGCGTGTCTCCCAGTTACCCTCTTGGGACAGTTGGCACCTGTCCAGTGCTTACCCACAGAGCAAAACACATTTTCCATCGCTGGTCTCCCACGTAGAAATTCTACGCGTTTTCCTGCTGCATTCCCTGCCCTGTGTGGGGTGACCCCGTCTTGCCTCTGCACGCGTGTGCCTCCCAAGAGCTTTGCACAGCCTTCTGTGAGGCCACCGTGCTGTTAATCCCTGTGGGCATGTGCTCCTTCCCTGAATGACTGGTCAGCATTTATTGAGCACCTACTGACGACCAGCTGCTGGTCTAGGCTCCCGAGGGAGACAGCCCAGTGAACAGCAAAGGGAAAACAGACCCCTTGACCATCACTCCATCCAGGATGGCCTCCGTCTGCTCACATGACTGACACACACGTGTGTGTGTCTAATGAGACACGGGATCGCACCCACATCGATACAGAGCCCCTGTGCGCCCAGCCCGCTGCCCTGGTCATTTCCCTGTGCGATGCAGGCTTGGGCTTTCCAGCACGTTGCTCACCAAAGCCGTACTCTTTCCAGAGGTTGCCCACACAGGACACTGATGGATGACTCCTGCCCCCACCTGAGCTGTGCCACAAGGAGGGGGGGGGGGGCTGCCAGCGCTGGATGCAAATACACTAACGAGGCTTTAATATTTGCGGCATACGGAGCGGGTGTTTGCGAAAACAAACGTGTGACGATAACATCTCGCGGAGAATATTGATAGAAAATCAAAGCGTCCTCAAGCTGGCAACCCTTCCTTCCCATCCGCAAGCCTCTTTAATTAATTTAAAGATCTCCTCATTGGAACACACAAATGAAAATGCTTATTAATCAGGGAAGCTTTCAGGCCACGATCAATCATTTCTTATGTAAACCACTGTCTTGTGACCCGAACTGGGTGTGTGACTGTGGAGAAGTGATTTATATCGCTAAGTGTGTCTATTTGCCCTTGAAACCCATTCCAAGTGACTGAAAGTCTCACGGTGAACGGCTGTGTGAGCACAGCAGGAAAAAGGCAGCACAGATTTTTGTAAGCCCCCTTGTCCCTGGCTCTCAGGGGTGGGCACTGGGGGGATTTGGAGGGGAGACCCACATGAGGGGCACGACACAGAGTGGGGACAGCTGAGCCATCCTGTGGCATGGCCACACCCATGCCCACCCATGCCCACCACCCCAGTGCGAAATGTCCACTGTGGTGCAGGCAGGGAGCCCTCACAGCCTTTTTCAAGAGTGGCTTTGGAAGCCACCTGTTGTCATGTAGAATGACGCATAAGTCAAGACAGTTGGACACAGAGCCTGTAAATGGAAAGACAGGATGCCATGGAACACTAGCCCTGTGACCCTGACCCCATTTAAAAATGTTTTAAATGTTTTTATTTATTTTTGAGACAGAGACAGACAGAGCATGAGTGGGGGAGGGGCAGAGAGAGAAGAAGGCACAGAATCCAAACAGGCTCCAGGTTCTGAGCCATCAGCCCAGAGCCCGACCCGGGGCTCGAACTCACAGACCGCGAGATCATGACCTGAGCCGAAGTCAGACACTCAACTGACTGAGCCACCCAGGCGTCCCTCCCTGACCCCATTTTAATGCCATCTTCTGAGCCTGAGGTCTCCAGTTACGTGGAAACTGTCCCTGTCATCTCCAAACCTGAAGCGTACTATTATTAATTAGTACTATTACTCATATTTACAAAAAGAAAAGCGATTGGGGCACCTGGATGGCTCCGTTGGTTGAGCATCACACTCTATTTCGACTCAGCTCATGATCCCAGGGCATGGAATCAAGTCCCAGGGCTCCTTGCTAAGCGCGGAGCTTACTAAAGTTTCCCTCTGCTAAAAGAAAAAGAAAAGGGATTGAGGTTAGTCATTACACTGCAGCCACAAGAAAGGAATTTGAGCTCACAGATCCTGTGGCTGTTTCATCGAACCACCAGGCTGCTGCTGGCATTTGTTACAAGACACACCCTGTACTTTTATACCCAGTCCATGTATCCTGCAGCTTCAGACTCAGGAGCTTGTTGGGATTATTTGCCTGGTGCACGGACCCAACCCCCTGCTCTTGAACCTGAGTCTTTCTGTTCGTCCATTCCCCCCTGATTAGGGATATCAGACCATAATGAGCTACCCTGGGGACTCTCCAGTTCTACTCATGAGCCCTCTGGCCCCTCCCATCCTATTGTGTTTGTATGAGGTTTTTTTTTCTTCTTTTTTGAAGGAGAGTATTTCTAAATCTGCATTTTTGCCCTGTACTTGCTTGAAGCCTTTCTTACCCAAAAAAGACCCCACGAGAGAGTCTATGTCAGGGTTTCCTAATTTCAGCACTATTAATCTGTGGGCTGCATGTTAGTCATTTCAGGCTGTATAACAAAATATCACCGATGGGGAACCTTAGATAACAGACCTGGATTTTGCAAAATCCCGGAGGCTGAAAGTCTGAGGTCAAGGTGACAGCGTGGCTTGGTGCTGAGAAGGTTATCTTCCTGGCCTGCAGACAGATTCATTCTTGCTGTGTCCTCAAATGGTGGAAACAATGAGGGGGGTGGCAGGAGGGAAAGATTACAAAGACACTAATCTCACTGTGGGGGCCCCACCCTCAAGCCTGATCATGTCCCAAAGACCCTACCTCCTGATATCATCCCATTGTGGTTGGGGCCTCTATATATGAGTGGGAATGGAGGGGGGCAGAAGCATTAAGTCTGTAATAGGGTGAGATAGTTCTGCGTTTTGGGTACCGTCCTGTGCATTGTAAGGTATTGAACATCATCTCTGCTCTCCAATCACTGGAGGCCAATACCTTCCTTGCCTCTATTGTCACAACCAAGAGTGTCTCCAGACCTGGCCAAGTGTCCCCTGGAAGGTACAATCACCCCCTGGCCTAGCTTAAAGGGGACCAGTCTCTACCTCTTTGCTCCCTCTGGTTGACAGAAAAGACGCAGAACGGCACTGCATGATATAGGATGACAGTGTCCATGATGCTGTCCCTCTTCTAGAGCTATGTCCTGGGTTTGAAACTTCAGGGGTCAGAGAGGAAGGGAGACCCAGGTCAGGCTCAGGGACAAGATGTTGGGGGAGCCTAAGGTCACGAGAGACTCTATAAATACCAAAATGCAAGGGAGTGTAGCAGTCAGCTCTGTGGCTGCCATAACAAGCACATCCCTGAAGGAGAATGGCCACTGCGTGGGTCACATCATTCAATCCTAAGAGAGTCTGTGGCTCACGTACCAGGGCAAACATGGACAGTGGCTGGCAAGCTCCGCTAAAGGAAAAGTTATAAGTAACCATATAATTTCCTGTCTGAAAGGAACAAAAAATCATCACAGAGAAGAGATTGTCTTTGACTCAGAGAACATACAGCATCTGTTGGGAAAAGAGTCTACGTTTAGTGATTCATATCACAAGCCCTCCGCCTTCACCATTTATCCAAAAATTGCAATAATTTGGACACCATATTCTAAAACACCTCACCCCTGTCTTTCTAACAGGCACAAGAAGTTGCAAATCAATAAAAAAAACCACGGTGCAGGTGACCATTTGATTCCCTTCCTGAAAAGGGGCCCCACACATCTCCGAATGTCACCTGTATGAGGACTCCTATAAAAAAAGTAAAGGCCACAAAAAAGGACACCCCCTGATTCAGACTTGGTGACTGTTGCGTAAGGGCACCGTTGCATTTTCCTTCTGCTGTGTGGAAAAACAGGAGACGTTTTCTCAGGAAATCAATACGTAGATCGATTTCTAGAAGAAGAGAATCACTTCCAGTTAGAAGAAATTAAAAGCACTTACAATGGGTATGATCGTTACACACGATCACTGTCATATATTTTCCTCGGTAAATGCTTACAAATTATTACTTCAAATGGTCGTATCCGCCCCAAATGAATTTTTATTCTTCACAAACGTCCTTTCCAGGTGGTTTACGGATTCAACATTGTTTTCTTTGGTTGGTCTGAGTGGCAAAGGGGCTTTGTGCCTGCCAGAATCCCATTCCCCCAAGAACCAAACAGCCTTGTTGGATCTCACCCCACATGAACTATTTATAGGTGAAACTGATGTCCTTCAATGTGCTTTAATTTGGGGGAACCCCCTTTTGCCTTCAAGACGGCGCTGTCTCTGTTGAACCCCAAATCTGATTTCCAAGGAAATGGCTAGCTTTGGTCTCAAGTGTTGACCTCGGTCTGTGAAATGATGTGTGTGTGTGTGTGTGTGTATGTGTGTGTGTGTGTGTGTGTGTGTGTTTCCACACCTCTCTGGGGAGCGCTGTGATCACTTTATTATTTATAGATTAAAGCACATTGTTGCTAATTAACAGTGTTCTAGTTGTCGGTGGGTACGTCTGCTGGCTTTGATGTTTTTCTGATGTTGCATTTTGGGAATTCTGCACGCTGCTCTCCTTGGCATAGTTTTGGGTTTGGGAACCTGAGCTTCTGAGCAATTATTTAATGTACCATGATATTGATGTGTGTCCATTATCTCAAGAAATACCTCACCGTATCACTTTCTGAAAACTCCTTCTTTCAGGGTCAACAGAAACGGGTTCTCGGCACTCAGAGTTCCCACACCAACGTGCTGGATTGTGCAAACCACCTCCCGTCCTGCTCACCAAGCCGTTCTTGGAAAAGCGGCCCATAGCCAGGCACAGAACTGTCCCAGGAGGACCTCACTGAGAGAGCTCCAGAAAATCCCACCAAAGGGCCAGCACATTCTTACTTTGCTAACCAAGGTGGGCATCTTGACTGAGACACACACACGCTGTCTTTCCATCAGCACATGTGATACCCTGGTCCGGTAGAGTTTAGATGACATGTATAGGTTAAATAGGGTCGCTTTCCCTAAAATGTACGCCCACCCAGAGCCTGCAATTGGGGCCTGATTTGGAAACAGGATCTTTAAAGATGTGATTAAGTAAAGGGTCTCAAGTTGAGATCATCCTGGATCAGGGAGGCCCTAAATCCAACTGATTCTCATAAGAAATGGGAGAGGAGAGACACAGACATAGAAGACAAGTCATGTGAAGGTGGAGGCAGAGACGGGAGGGACACGGCCACAAGTCCAGGGATGCCTGGAGCCCCAGAAGCTGGAGGAGGCGGGAAGGACCCTTCCCTTCCCTGGAGCCACTGGAGGGAGCACGGCTCTACCCTGCCTGGATCTCAGTGGCCCTTCCCTACCTGGATCTCAGTGGCCCTTCCCTGCCTGGATGTCAGTGGTCCTGCCCCTCCTGGATCTCAGTGGTCCTACCCTGCTTGGATCTCAATGGTCCTGCCCTGGCTGGATCTCAGTGGCCCTGCCCTGCCTGGATCTCAGTGGTCCAGCCCCTCCTGGATCTCAGTGGTCCTGCCCTGCCTCAGTCTCAGTGGCCCTGCCCCTCCTGGATCTCAGTTGTCCCACCCTGCTTGGATCTCAGTGGTCCCGCCCCTCCCAGACCTCAGCAGCCCTGCCCCACCTGGATCCCAATGACCCTGCCTTCCCTAGATCTTACATATTTGGTCCCCAGAACTGGGAGAACATGAGTTCCTATGGTGGTAAGCCACCTGGTCTGTGGTATTTGTAGGATTGTGACAAGACACCAACACAGCTTTGTGTCATTTCTGCCACATGAAAACAGTGGGCTGGCCCCAGCTGGTTTCTTCATGAAGAAACATTCAGCCTACTTGGCCCAGCAACGATGGAGCTGGGTGATTCGTGCAGCTACAGAAAATATGCACACCTACCTGGGCCGCTGGACACACATTCAGAAATCTGACCAAGTGGCCACGGGTGCTTTTATAGCTAACTGTTAGGGGAAAAAGAGGGAGGGACTTGGGTATGATTGGTTCTTCCCAAAAAATATCACATGGACTGTGTTTGTCTGTAGACTCCAGAACAGAAGGCTGGGTAGAACGTTCATATCTTCAAGCAAATGCAACTTTTTTAAATTGACAGCATCTCCATTCATTTATAGGATATACTGATACTAAACGTCTCTCTTGATGTGCGCACACACACACACACACACACACACAGCAGACCAGTAACGGCTCAGAGGTCTCTCTTGCATGTGTGCGTGTTATGGTGTGTGTGTGTGTCCATGTGTGATGAAGACTGTGTGTCCATGGGGGCAATTCAGGTAGAGGACGGAAGACAAATGCATCTGTATTTCACCCAAGATAGACAAAGTTGGTTTGGGTTAATGTTGGGATGCCATTGCACATGGGGGGACGGTGTGATCGTTGTTCCCAGGTCCAAGTTGGACAGATGTTGGACGATCTCTCTAATCCAGAATCCCAATCCTCTAGACTCTAGCCAAATGAGTCCAGCTTGTGGGAAGCCAGGGATCTTGAGTGGGGAGACTTCCTCCCTGTGCCCTTAGGACACCACCTCCAACACCCACACAGTCCAGGTTAACACCGAGCCCCACAGACTGGGAGAATCTTCCTGGAAAAGCAGAGCCACAGCATGGGAGAAAAGTGGATTCCAGTCCGGAGACTGAGCATATCTCCTTACAAATGAACACAGTCATTTTTAGATAGATACGACTGATGGATGTACCAGCCCAACTTCTGAGTTGGCTTTGCATGACGTCATGATCCCTCAAAGACTCATGAATCCAATGGAGTTTCCCCTGGCTGCTGTAACAACAGACCCCAGACCAAGGGCACACATGTGCAGTTTCCCAGTTCTGGAGACCAGGAGTCTGAGACCAAGGTTTCTGCAAGGTTGGTTCCTTCGGAGCCCCATGAGGAAGGGATCCGTTCCGTGCTTCCCTCCGTGGCTTGTAGGCCATCATCTTCTTGCCATTCCACCTAGTGTTCCCTCTCTGCATGCGTCTACACCCGAGTTTCCCTTTTTAGGGATACCGGTTGAATGAGGGCCCGCCCTAATGACCACATCATAACTTCCCTAACTGCTTCTGCAATGACCTTGTTTCTGAATAAGGCACCATTGCGATGCACCAGGGGTTAGGATCCCAATGCCATTTTGTTGGGATGCAATCCAACCCACATCAAACATGTCGCAAAGATACAAAGACTGAATCCACAAGAAAGAGAATAAATCGAAACCCAAATGCGGACCCTGTACTGCTGGTTACATGACATCCTTTCTTTCTGTGTTTAAAATATAATTTATTGTCAAATTGGTTTCCATACAACACCCAGTAGCTCATCCCAACAGGTGCCCCCCTCAAAGCCCATCACCCACTTTCCCCTCTCCCCGACCCCCACCCCCCATCAGCCCGCAGTTTGTTCTCTGTATTTAAGTGTCTCTTAGGGTTTGCCTCCCAAATCAGGAAACTATGACATCCTTTCTTAATATTTCTTCCTTCTCAAGAGGGTCTCAAAACCTTCTTAGGTCTTGTAGCAATTAAAGAGAGTTGCCTGAAGCATTAAAGCCTCTGGGTTTCCTTGGGTCCCTGGAAAGGCCTTTGGTTGCGGGAGAGGGGGTTCTTAAACCTGACGACTCTGGGGGAAGCATACATTTTAATTGTGCATTGCTGAAGGGCTGACTGTGGATCTGATCTTTATCTGCCCCAGTTGGAGGACGCGGTAGGCGTCTGATCACAGCGAGAAAGCGAACCTGTTTGCGGCTTCAATGTGTGTTCAATTTTCAGTCCCGTGAAACTGGTTTTAATTTGAGAATGCAGTGTAGTGTTTCCCCTCTCTAACTTTTCAGTCAGAACACCCAGATTTCACGGACAGCAGAAATTACAGACACTTTTCTTGTCGATCTCATTTTGGTTCCTCTCCCCGGCGTCCCTGATGAAATGCTCCCTCCCCTCGTCTGAAGGGAAATTCGAGATTCCCTTACACGGTAACACGTTCCACGCTTTGATTTTCCTGATGGAAAAACATGAGCATTTCCGAGAATAAACCTTTCGAGGAATAATACATCAAAGGGCAATGAAACGGAAATCATGGGTGGGGGGAGGAGGAGTGCACGTGGGCGGACGACGCCTCGATGGCATAACGAGCTGATAGGAAATATCTTCACGGGGTCGCCATTTGGAAGCTTTGGGAAGAGTTTACACGCTACAAAATGATCTGCTAAAAATCTCCTTCATCAGTTCCCAGGGGGACCCCTTCTAATCTCGTTAGTGTCACAAGGCGGGGAGGAGGGGTGAGACTCAGTAGCAAAGGCTTT
This sequence comes from Neofelis nebulosa, assembly GCF_028018385.1. NCBI lineage: Eukaryota > Metazoa > Chordata > Mammalia > Carnivora > Felidae > Neofelis > Neofelis nebulosa. Next base: position 704,560 of record NC_080800.1, on the reverse strand, counting down.
GCTGAGGTTTGGAAAGTGGGGCTCTCATGCACACTGCAGGGCTCCTGTGAGCTGAGACATTGTCCAACGTGATCAGAGCCCCCAGGTTCGGGGGACACAGCCCCCAAAGGGCTGCACTGCTGGGCAAAGTCCGCAGACACAAGCACCCCCGTTGGGAACTTACAAGCCATTAGGGTTGCTGACACATGGAGGTCGTGTCCTTCTGACTATGGAAGGTTGTCACGACTCAGCACGTGTGCCTGGGGTGGCCACGGCTGTGTGTTCACATCACCACACCTTCCGACGTCCTTCCTTGAACCATGGAAGTCGGACGGCACTGCAAGAAATTTTTCTCCTCCTCCCCCTTCTTCTCCTGCCTGTCCCCCCTCTCTCTCTCTGTCCCCGTCCTTGTCTCTCTCCTCTGTGTCTCTGTGTCCCTCCCCATGCCTCCTTCCCCACCTCTGTCTCTGTCTCTCCCTACTTTCCGCTCCTTCCCCTCAGTGCAGGGTTATCCTGGAAGGTGGACACCTCAGCTGAGAGGTAGAGTGCCATTGGCTTGTGCCTTGACCAGCACCTACAGAACATAGAAAACACAGCTACTCCCAGGACATCTTCTCAAAGTTGCCCCATTTCTCTTAACAAGGTGCGTCCCTTCAGTTGCCTTCCTGGGGGCGCCTGGGTGGCTCAGTCGGTTGAGCGTCTGACTTAGGGCTCAGGTCATGGTCTCACGGCCTGTGGGTTCGAGCCCCGCGTCGGGCTCTGTGCGGACAGCTCGGAGCCTGGAGCCTGCTTCGGATTCTTTGTCTCCCTCTCTCTCTGCCCCTCCCCTGCTCACACTCTGTCTCTGTCTCTCTCAAAAATAAATAAACGTTAACAAAAATTTTAGAAGACTGTCTTTAGCTCAGAGCGTTTCTTGTGAACAAAATGGGACAATGGTTGACTAGCAAACAAAATCCTGACATAGACTTCCCACTGGGTTGAAGCAAGGCATTTTCAGGAAACAAAAATTGACGAACTATGCTACGAACAGACCTCTACCAGAGGGAATATGATAAAGAGAACTCAACGCAGAAGAGAAATGACCCAAATAGAACATTAAAATTCATGAAGGAATGAAGTGAATTTTAATCACGAGGTGATAAAAATGCCAAATTGTGTGGGTAATTGTAAATAAATATTGGCGTTATAAAACAATCATGTCTTAAGGGTGTTAAAATGTATGGAGAATGAAAATGCATGACAATGATGTATAAATCAGGGGGACGTAAATGAAGTTAAATGTTCTAAGGTATTTTCGTTGTCTAGAAAGAAAATAAAAGTAATTAATGTTAGACTTTGAAAATTCAAGGGCATATTTGTAATCTTGAGGATAACCTTCCCAAGAATAGTACAAGATATATGACTTCCTAGTTAACAATGGTGGTGATGGCAGTAATTATAATAAAAAATTAAAAACTCAAATGCTCCAAAAGAAGAAAGAAGCAAAAAAAAAAAAAAAAAAAAAAGATCAACATTCGAGGGACACGTAAGAAGCACACACTAAGATAGTATGCTTGTGTATGTTTGTAGTGTTTCCAAGCATATAAATGTCCATATGCTTGAAAATTAAATTTCCACATATCCAAATTAAATTCCAAATTAAATAACCCATGTGTCACAAGAGACACTGGAAAATACTCTAAACTGAAAGACAATGAAAACAAAATAAATCAAAATCTTAAGAATGCCACTCATACCCATGCGGACTGCAAAATATACAGTTTAAAGGTGACTAGATTTGAAAAATACCAATGTGCAAATGCACCCTTAAACATTAGAAAAAGAACAGCAAAACCTCACATAAATTAGTATGAATAAAATAACAGAAGTGGATTAGAACCAATCAAGAGGAAAATAGATGCATACAATAGAACACTACAGAGTCAAAGACTCAACAACATGAAAAAAATAAAATTGACATTCGAAGAAATAGACAATATAAAGTCTTACTACCACAAAAGAGATTGAATCGGTAGCTGAATCACTGATTCAAACAAACCTGGGGCCAAAAGGCTGTAACCTGTATATTCTACCACATTTTTAAGGAATAACAATGCCAATTTTAGTCAAAATCTATATTCCAAAGATAAAAAAGAGGAAACAGTCATAACTCATTTTATGTCACCGGCATAACCCTTACACTGAAATCCAAGAAACATAGCAGACCAATCTCTTTTGTGAACATAGATACAAAAATATCAAATAAAATATTGGTGACTTAAAAAAATATAAATCATACAGAGTCCGATTTAAGCTAGGAATGAAAACTGGTTTAATAATGTAAATCATCGGGATGCCTGGGCAGCTCAGTTGGTTGAGCGTCCGAATTCGGCTCAGGTCATGATCTCGCAGTTCATAGGTTCGAGCCCCACATCAGGGTCTGTGCTGACTGCTCGAAGCCTGGCGCCTGCTTCCGATTCTGTGTCTCCCTCTCTCTCTGTGCCCCCTCACTCATGCTCCCCCCCCCTCAAAAATCAATAAACATTTTAAAAATTTAAAAAAAAAAAGAAGTCTTAAAAAAAAAGAAGCAAATCAATCGACCAATATTTTGGAAAACTAGAAATATAAGGGATTTCCTTCGATCTGATACGAGATATTTAGAAAAGATTTACAATGATCATCGCACTTACTGTTGAAATGTTGAAATCTTTTGACATCGGCAGAGAGAGAGCACGATTTACACTGATTTAAGTGTCCCTCGGACGCCTACCTTTACCCCATCCATCACGTCCACTGCCTGAGTAACCGTGGGCTGGGTTGCACAGATGACGTCCTCACTGCCCCAGCGTGGGGAAACCGAGCCCCAGTCGGCTCGGTGATGCTCCCCGCCACCTGTCACACAAGCCGTGAGGCAGGGCGATGGGTGGGCACAGGGGTCCTCTGGTGACACATCCCACAAGTGTGGACTTTCCTAGGAATGCAACACCCACTCACTCAGAAGCCCTGAACGAACCCATCCTGAACGGTGAGCATAGGAGTTTAGCCATAAACAGTGGTCCTGGATATGCTACAAGTCCCTCCTGTAGGAGCTCAGGTATCCCCGTACCCCGCAGAGTTGGGCACCTTTTATCCAGTTCACTGAAGTAGAAACCGAGAAGCAGAGAGGGCCCCACTGGGGAAGGCAGATCACCTGTGACCTCTGCACCTGAAGCCATGGGGTGTGTTCTCAGTGACCCAAGAGCTGTTTGCAGGAACGGTGGTCCCATCCTTTTTCAGTCAAACCGGGTGGTCCTTGTGAGGCTGTCCTGTGCCTGGGCTCCTTAGAAGGCCCCTTAGAGCAGTTTAGGGACAGCACATGGCCCAGTGGAGGGTCCCCTTCTGTGACTGCACCCTGCCTCTCCCCACCTGCCAGGAAGCCAGGCTGAAGGATGGCCCATGACACCTTCGTGTCTCAGGCCGCCATATTTCCACCAGTCTTGGCCACCGAATATGGAAGGACAGCATGTTCAACTTCTGGAATAGGATTCCACAGCTTTGTACTGGTTCTGCTCATTCTTGGCAAGTGTGGGGTGGAGGGGGAAAGGATTCCTGCCTCGTCCCTCTGCTTCAGAGCCTCCTGCCTTCACAAGGACATTCCCGATGCCTCTCTGATCTCCCCCACGCTCACCAAGGATCCCTTCCTCTCCAGGAGATCCTGGCCCCTTCCTTGACGTTTTGAGCTGCATTCAAGTTACGCCTTCCCCGTTGGGACGTTGAAACCCAATCCAGACCTTCGCAACTCTGCACCAGACCTCAGACATCTCTGTGGAAGTCACCACCCTTCGTGCGCGTGCTCTTGGAAAACAAATGTGTAGACACGTCTTCACCATCATTAGGCAACATTGCAGGGGTGGGACTGGTTGGACAATGGCGAGCCAGATGGGTTCCCTGTGGCCTGTCGCGGAGGGTACCCTGCTCTGTTCGATGCAGCCTTCTGTTAGCATTGCCCAAAACGTGGCACCCTCAGACAACCACAGTGGGACCCTCCCGCTCGGCCAACCAGCCTCCAGAATTTGGAACTTCCCCTCAAAACAAAGGCTTGTCATCTAAGCATTGAATTTAAAGACCCCTTGGTGTTATTTTTGAACACTGGACGTTAATGATAAACCTCACCTTTGTTTTCTGATTTTTTTTTTTTTTTTTTTTTTTTTTTGGGACAGAGAGAGACAGAGCATGAACGGGGGAGGGGCAGAGAGAGAGGGAGACACAGAATCGGAAACAGGCTCCAGGCTCCGAGCCATCAGCCCAGAGCCTGACGCGGGGCTCGAACTCACGGACCGCGAGATCGTGACCTGGCTGAAGTCGGACGCTTAACCGACTGCGCCACCCAGGCGCCCCTGTTTTCTGATTTTTTTACCACGTTGATTTAAATACCCCCGACAGCCCCGATCCAATCTTCCCATTCAACCTGACTGACGTGACATGCATGTACGCGTAAAAGCTCTCAATTATGCATAATCCAATGTTTTCTAGGGTTTTAATTGAATCACTAGTCTCAAACTTGTTATTTTTAATTTACAACATTTGATTTCTGACACTGGTCCCTCTATGTCATAAATTATGCAGGCGAGAGCCTTAGTTGTGTGGGTGATTAAAAAAAAACTAATTAGGCATGATTAAAAAAAACTAAAACAGAGACCTCTTAAATATGTGCATGTTACCATGCAGAGAAGGCTTATTTCGCTGGAAACGCCTCATTTTCTTTCTAAGAGATTATGCTCAGTTTCGTACAATTTGATTGATTTTGACAGAAATGAAAGAAAATGTAGGATTTTTTTCCCCCTTCCTGAATATATACCAGAAATTGCATTACATGGCCCGTTGATGTGGATTTCTCCCACAGCTCATTGAATATAATTTTGTTAAGTGGGCAGGAAAATGAACATGAAGAAAACACAATGTAATCCAGCATTTTCTTTGGCACGGGAAGCGAGGTCAGGACAGGGCTGTGCGCACCCGACAGGATCGACAATTAGAGCTATTGCCCTTTCAAGCTCCAGCTAATGACAGGGCAGAGGAAGAGGACAGGGAAAGTGTAACTTTCTGAACCAAGGACTCAAGCTAGCGTCGCGGGAGCCTGGGGTCACAGGATACTCTCCACCAGGTGGCTGAGGGCTTACGAGGCTGGGGCTGAGGCTGGCTTGAATCCACGGACATCCCACGGAAGCCGCCTTTCAGCACAGGACACCCGGCTTACCTCCTTTCTGTTGGGAGCCTGTTTCCTTCTTGCCTTTGTCTCTGTCCACCCCCCAAAGGCACTGGCGACGAGCAAAATGGAGAGCTTTCTCATCCTCCTGGGACATTACGCTCCCGTGTGCCTAACGGGAGGCAGCCCAAAGACGCGTCGGGGACACCCCGTCCCCCTGCTCATTCGGAGTTCTATTTAGGAGACAGAATCCCACCGGAGGCTTGGGGAGTAGGTGCAGAGAAAGGGGCGCTCTGGGGCCAACCAAGTGCGAGGACCTTCCTTGACCAATGGCGTCTTGTGTAGTTGGGAAACCGTAGTCATCAACCGTGAGCGTCTGGTAAAAACAAGAATAACACAATCCTGGCGGCCACGGAATGGTACGTCCAACCAAAGAAGCCATGCTTGGGAGCTCTCTGCACTCGGAACTAAAATTGATGGGTGCCCGTGGCTTCCGGGTCAGGCTACGTGCATTCTTTCGGGGTCAGGTAGAGAAAGACAAGGCTAGAGACACAGAATCCCTCCTCCAAAGAGAGTCTAAATATTTAGAGACTGTCGCTCATTCAAGCTTAGTTCTGTCAGTCACTTTCCGTACGTAGCATGAGCCCAAGTGTCCCTCCCTCCTCGGGTGTTGGCTTCCTTCCCCCTCAACCTCACGCCCAAAAGGCATACGTCACGTCCGACATGAAGGTGTGACCAACGGAATCACAGAGATGCATTCGTACCTACGGATGCTGGTGGATGCTGGCCAAACACCCATTGGCTCATTGTCCTTGGACACGTTTGCCCATATTCACACAACAACAATAATTTTTTTTTTTTTTTGCCAGAAAACATGGCGGCAATATCTTGAACAATCATCCACCGTCTTGGACAAGGGTGAGGCTGCATTCATTTGGCAAATGTGTCGACAATGTCTGAAAGCAGCGGTCAAATGGTGGGCGGGAGTGAAGGCTAGGAATGAATCTGGAACACAGAAGAAGCAATGGGCAGGGGTGCCTGGGTGGCTCAGTCGGTTATGCATCGCACTCTTGGCTTCAGCTCAGGTCATGATCGCACGGTTTGTGTGTTTGAGCCCCCCGTCGGACTCTGCGTGGACGGCGAGAAGTCTGCTTGGGGTTCTGTCTTTCTCTCTCTCTCTGTGTCTCACTCTCATGTCTCTCTCTCTCTCAAAAATAAACACATAAACAATTTTTAAAAAAGCAAATAGTGAAGCATGCTGGCTGGTCTGGCTGGTCTGGCTGGTATCCTCCCCTTGGGCTCCCACTGACAAACCCAGGGGAAATAATGAGAATAAGCATTACGGGGAGGGTTTTAATGGAGTCCAACAAAGTGGCCATTGGCTGGACAGTGTTAATGGAGTCCAACAAACCGGCCTGAACCATCGTAAGTGGTTCTGAACAGACAGAAGCAGGTGATGTTTGGGGCCATGTGAGGTCATCAAGGAAGGCAAAGTCACCAGGGTATCAGTCGCCGTTGGGTGCGTCCACCCCAAGGGTGAGTCCATCCACCACCTGCACACTTATGTACATAATGGGACCAGAGTCTAGATCTCCTACGTCCTTCCCTCCTCCCTCCCTCCCTCCCTCCCTCCTACCTTTCTTCCCTTCCTCATTGCCTTCCTTCCTTCCTTCGATCCTTCCCTCCCTTCCTTCCTTCCTCCCTCCCTCCCTCCCTCCCTCCCTCCCTCCCACACTTCTTCCCTTCCTCCTTCCCTCCTTCCTTCCTTCGATCCTTCCCTCCCTCCCTTCCTTCCTTCCTCCCTCCCTCCCTCCCTCCCTCCCTCCTACACTTCTTCCCTTCCTCCTTCCCTCCTTCCTTCCTTCGATCCTTCCCTCCCTTCCTTCCTTCCTCCCTCCCTCCTTCCTTCCCTCCTTCCTTCCTTTGATCCTTCCCTCCCTTCCTTCCTTCATTCCTCCCTCCCTCCCTCCCTCCTACACTTCTTCCCTTCCTCCTTTCCTTCCTTCCTTCCTTCCTTCCTCCCTCCCTCCCTCCCTCCTTCCTTCCATCCTTCTTTCCTCCCTCCCTCCTTCCTTCCCTCCTTCCTTCCTTCCTTCCTTTGATCCTTCCCTCCCTTCTTTCCTTCCTCCCTTCTTTCCTTCCTCCCTCCCTCTCTCCCTCCTTCCTCCCTCCCTCCCTTGTCCCTTCCTTCCTTCCTTGCTTCCTTCCTTCCTTCCTTCCTTCCTTCTCTTCTCCTTCCTTCCTTTCTTTCTCCCACCTTCCCTCCTTCCTTCCCTACTCCCTTCCTTCCTTCCTTCTTTTCCTCCCTCCCTCCCTCCTTCCTTCCTTCCTTCCTTCCTCCCTCCCTCCCTCCCTCCCTCCTACACTTCTTCCCTTCCTCCTTTCTTTCCTTCCTTCCCTCCCTCCTCCCTTCCTTCCTTCCTCCCTCCCTCCTTCCTCCCCTCCTTCCTTCCTTCCTTCCTTCTCTTCTCCTTCCTTCCTTTCTTTCTCCCACCTTCCCTCCTTCCTTCCCTACTCCCTTCCTTCCTTCCTTCTTTTCCTCCCTCCCTCCCTCCTTCCTTCCTTCCTTCCTTCCTCCCTCCCTCCCTCCCTCCCTCCTACACTTCTTCCCTTCCTCCTTTCTTTCCTTCCTTCCCTCCCTCCTCCCTTCCTTCCTTCCTCCCTCCCTCCTTCCTCCCCTCCTTCCTTCCTTCCTTCGATCCTTCCCTCCCTTCCTTCCTTCTTCCCTCCCTCTCTCCCTCCTTCCTCCCTCCCTCCTTCCCTCCTTCCTTCCTTCTTTCTCTTCTCCTTCCTTCCTTCTTTCCCTCCCTCCCTCCCTCCCTCCTTCCTTCCTTCATCCCTCCCTCCCTCCCTCCCTCCCTCCCTCCCTCCCTCCCTTCTTTTCCTTCTCTTTCCCCTTCTATTCCTTCCTTCCTTCCTTCCTTCCTTCCTTCCTTCCTTCCTTCCTTCTTTCCTTCTCAGTTAGATTGCTCAGAAAATGAGAAGAAAAAGCATCAGGCCTGGGGCTGGCCATTTCCAGACTCACCACTTAGCTGCATTAGCAAAATAATTGAGCCTCCCTGCTCTCTCACAATCTAGCATCATCACCAGAGTGCCAGTTAGTCTCACAGATCTTATTTAAACACACACACACACACACACACACACACACACACACACACACACTGCTTTACATTGAACAAGAGCCCTCCATCATGCAATTATGGGCTCATTCTCACGGCTCTAAGCTCAAGGGGAAACGTGGCACGTGCCCCATGCATTGACCCTGTCAAGGACCTAATTTCTCAGCCCAATATCCACTCAGGCGTGAGAGGATGACACGGCTGAAGGGGGATTAGGAAGTCAACCTCTCCGCGTCCTGACCCAGGGCATCGTTCCGCATGAAAGGGACACCTCCACGTCTCTAACTGGAAGTGCAGTCTAAGCTGGGGCAAGCCCCCACCTCCCCAAAGTCCTATCACTCACTCCATCCTTGCAGATGCTGGACAGGCCCCCACAAGCTGTGTCCACCCGGGTGCAGGAGAAACTCTGCCCTACCACCCCGCCCCATGAGAGCCCAGGTCAGGAGGAAAGGGCTTGGACTCCCACCAGCCAACCTCCCTTCCTCCCTTCCTCCCTTCCTCCCTCCCGCCCTCCCTCCCTCCCTCCCTCCCTCCCTCCCTTCTTTTCCTTCTCTTTCCCCTTCTCTTCCTTCCTTCCTTCCTTCCATCCTCCCTCCTTCTTTCCTTCCTTCCTCCCTCCCTCCCTCTCAACCTTCCTTCCATCAAATCTTTCTTTCCTTCCTTCCTTCCTTCCTTCCTTCCTTCCTTCCTTCCTTCCCTCCTTCCTTCCTTTGTACCTGTAAGATGGGAATGAGACACATCACTTCCCACCTGCCCCCATGCAACCCACGTGTTCTCATGCAGAAACTACACAATGACCCCGATGCTCTGAGGCCAAACGCAAAGCATTCTTCTTTATTCATTGCAGCGTTGGAGGTGTTCATAGACATGGCGGGGGACACAACAGATCCTTCATCAAGGCTGTGAAAAGGAGTCCCCTCCGCAGCTCTGTGCTACTTGGGATTGGCCCGGCCACTTCTCCGTGACTCCGTTTGGAGACTGATATCCTTGTCCTTGATGTCTGGTGTCTACATGGCTACTCCCTGTTGTCTCCGACATTAGTCTATGTCCTGTGGGAGCAAAGGTTGAGTCCACATTGTTTTCCAAACTCTATGCCTCTTTGTCTATATTGGGTGTCTACACCCAAGAGCTGACCCTTCTCGTCCATTCACTCATAGAGTGAATCATGAACCTGTGTCGGTATGGACTGAACATTTGTATTTTATTCTACGGGTCACAATCCAATAAATCTCTACGTATTTCAGTCCTGGCCACTGGGATAGACTTCGAGTTGGCTCCTTCCAGCTTTGGATGACCCCCCGTCTTGTGTTTGAGCACATCCTCCCCACCCCCCACCGCACTCACATGCTGGTCCAAACAGCCGCATCGATACCACTGCCCAACCTGCGAGCCACTGTCCCCAGTCCTTACCTGTCACCCCACAGGACAGTGGGGAGTCCTCAGGCAGGTTCGCCCTTCCAGCCAGAAGGGCCACACCCAGCGTCCCACAGTCGGCTTCGACTGCCTCCAGCTACATCTGACATAGCTTCAGTTTCCTAGTCAGCCTCTCGGACAACTCAGCGAAGAAAGTTCTAGGCTAGACTAGTAGCGTCCACCTGCCCAGGTCGGGGCCCTTATCTGCAGCTGGAGAGAGGACGACGGCTTGTGCTTCTTGGTCCAGAACACATCACCCTGCCGTCTACAACGCCCGGCTTCTAAACCCGTCAGCGGCGACCACAGCCGGACGGGAGGACACAGAACCGTGAACTCTGATACACGGGCTGAGGTCCACAAAGCCCGACTCAAATGGCCTCGGAGAGCAGGAGACTCAAATTCCTGCCGAGATGGCTCGGCCCTCGTTCCGGGAAGACCTCTCAAGTGCAGAATACAGATATTTCATGCAAAAATCACAGATGAAACGGGTGCCTGGGTGGCTCAGTCGGTTGAGGGTCCGACTTCAGCTGAGGTCATAATCTCGCAGTTTGTGGGTTCGAGCCCCACAACGGGCTCTGGGCTGAAGGCTCGGAGCCAGGAGCCTGCTTCGGATTCTGTGTTTCCCTCTCCCTCTCTCTGCCCCTCCCCTACTCGTTCTCTCTCTCTCTCCATCTCTCTCTCTAAACTAAATAAACATTAAAAAAAATCACAGACGAAAACCAAACCCAAATGGTTCATATTTATGAGTGGAGAAATCCAAAACCATGAAAAAGCAATGATCTCTGGAAATTCACACACTGCTCTCTGGGGACGTTGTTACAGGCTCATGAAAAGTCAAACGGCCCGTCCTCGAGCTCACAGATAATTGATACGGAAGGTTTGCCTGGGAGCCCCGGCTTCTGCCTGCTGGGCTGACCACGTGCCCACGCGCCGACGGATGGCACAGGACAGGAAGGGCCCCTGGATCGGAACTGGGGCCCCGATGCCCCACATCGACTCTGCCCAACCCCTGCGCCACAACACAAATGCCTTCCAAGTTGCAAGCCAATAACCTCGTCGTGGCGGGCGCACATGGCATCTGATGACCAGCGTTATCTTAACCAGTCGGGGGCATGTTCTGTTCTCGCCATGCGCGGAATACTGAAGTCCTGAAAAAGGCAAAAGCCAATTTTGTGGAGGTAGGTTCACCACTGCCTGTGCAGATGAGAGGAGACGGTGTGCCGGGTTGTCTGCCTGAGTCACCCAGGTGGGCACCTCCCAGGCGGGCGCCTCCCAGGCAGGCACCTCCCAGGCGGGCGCCTCCCAGGTGGGCACCTCCCAGGTAGACCCCTCCCAGGTGGGCACCTCCCAGGTAGACACCTCCCAGGCAGGGACCTCACAGGTGGGCACCTCCCAGGTAGATACCTCCCAGGCGGGCACCTCCCAGGTGAGCACCTCCCAGGCGGGCACCTCCCAGGCGGGCACCTCCCAGGCAGGCGCCTCCCAGGGGGGCACCTCCCAGGTAGACACCTCACAGGTAGGCACCTCCCAGGTAGATACCTCCCAGGCGGGCACCTCCTAGGTGGGCACCTCCCAGGTGGGCACCTCCCAGGTGGGCATATCCCAGGTGGGCACCTCCCAGGTAGACACCTCCCAGGCGGGCACTTCCCAGGTAGGCACCTCCCAAGCGGGCACCTCCCAGGTGGGCACCTCCCAGGTAGGCACCTCCCAGGTAGATACCTCCCAGGCGGGCACCTCCCAGGCAGGCACCTCCCAGGTGGGCACCTCCCGATGGGCACCTCCCAGGTAGACACCTCCCAGGCGGGCACCTCCCAGGTGGCACCTCCCAGGTAGACACCTCCCAGGTGGGCACCTCCCAGGTAGACACCTCCCAGGTGGGCACCTCCCGGGTGGGCACCTCCCAGGTAGATGCCTCCCAGGTGGCACCTCCCAGGTAGACACCTCCCAGTGGGCACCTCCCAGGTGGACACCTCCCAGGTAGACGCCTCCCAGGTGGGCACCTCCCAGGCGGGCACCTCCCAGGTAGACACCTCCCAGACGGGCACCTCCCAGGTATACATCTCCCAGGTGGGCACCTCCTAGGTAGATACCTCCCAGGTAGGCACCTCCCAGGTGGCACCTCCCAGGTAGACACCTCCCAGGTGGGCACCTCCCAGGTAGATACCTCATGGGTGGGCACCTCCCAGGTAGACACCTCCCAGGCGGGCACCTCCCAGGCGGACACCTCCCAGGTATACATCTCCCAGGTGGGCACCTCCCAGGTAGATACCTCCCAGGTGCGCATCTCCTAGGTAGATACCTCCCAGGTGGGCGCCTCCCAGGTGGGCACCTCCCAGGTAGACACCTCCCAGGTGGGCACCTCCCAGGTAGACACTTCCCAGGTATACATCTCCTGGGTGGGCACCTCCCAGGCGGGCACCTCCCAGGCGGGCACCTCCCAGGTGGGCACCTCCCAGGCGGGCACCTCCCAGGTGGGCACCTCCCAGTGGGCTCCTCCCAGGTAGACACCTCCCAGGCGGGCACCTCCCAGGCGGGCACCTCCCAGGCGGGCACCTCCCAGGTGGGCACCTCCCAGGTACATACCTCCCAGGCGGGCACCTCCCAGGTCGGCACCTCCCGGTGGGCACCTCCCAGGGAGATACCTCACGGGTGGGCACCTCCCAGGCAGACACCTCCCAGGTGGGCATCTCCAGGTGGGCACCTCCCAGGCGGGCCCAGATGCTCGGGGCAGGGGCGGGTCTGCCACAGTCTATGGCCTTCAAGGTCCCACAAAGTGCTGGGTCGCTGCGGGGTCGACTTGTTCTTACGACGTTTGCGAGCATCGACCCGGCTTTTCCACGTCCGGCCATAAAACCCATGCTAATTAGGTGCCGCTGCGCGGGGCCCCTGCACTCTGGGGTAGCCGATGCCAGCCAAGAAGTGCGCATGTGCAGACAGCCGCGCCCCAACCCCGCCCCCCGCACCCCGGCCCGCGCACACAGCTGTCCGGCCCCCGCGCCCTGCTTGGCCCCACAGCTCCATGCCAAGGCGATTGTCCTGTGCGCCCGGCACCCGCCAGGCGGGAATCAGTCTGAAACCTTACAACAAATTACACCCAAAGTCGTCTTGCGCGCGGACAGCCGACCCTGTGCTGAGAAGGCTTCGCCTGCCGAGCTCCTGGGGCGACGTTGCCACATTGCGGGGTCACACTTTCATATTCAAACGGCGCCGGGACCGCGCAAAACAATTTGCGCCCCCAGGGAGAAGCCTCAGCGTGTCTGCCTGAGGGCAGGGAACTCGCTTCCAGGGCGCATCCATCCGACTGACTGCGTGCGTCCCCGGCCTTCCCTGACACGTGGCCTTTTGGGTCTGAGCCCCAAATTCTGGCTCCTCTTGGAGCTTCGGGGCCGGGCAGGCTCGTAGCCCTGCAGTCGCATCATCCTGGGAGGTCCTGCAGTCGATCCCTGTCGCTGGCGGGGACGAGCGGCAGAGGCTTCCAGCCGCAGGGCAGCGGGTGCGGACACGGGGCGCGGGCGCCCTCCCTGGGTGCTTGGGGAGCCCCGAGAGAGAGACGCTGTCCACTGAGTCACCTGCTGTCCAGCTGCAGAAGCATCCCAGCGGCATCGGCCGCACGGGCCCGGCCACGGCCACGTCTCCGCAGCGCAGCACGTCCACGGACAAGGTGCGACTTGTGTGCACGTCTCCGGGTTGGTCAAAGCCGGAATCCCATTTTCAGGCTGACTTTTCTGTCCCCTTCTCGAAACCTCCCTCTCTTGCCGGATTCCTCCTTCAGCAGACGACGCGGCCGGCCACGCGCCACAGGACAGGCCCTGCCTGCGTCCTTGGCCACAAACGCACACGCAGAGACGCTGCCTCAGAGGGAAATATCATCAGCCTTCAAAATATCATCAAGGAAAAACGATAAGATGTGGATTGGCTTGGGCTGGACACACGCACCGGCCTGGCACGTGCTGGAGCTCCGAGTACCGTTCACTGGTATGAGCACTGCTACACCGGTCAAGGAGACACAGAGCTGCCCCGGGGACCCCAGAGGCGTGGTCTAATGAACAATTGTCGAGCACCATGTGGCACCACCGTGGCTCATTTGATGTAAAAATCCGTGAACTATCTGACGACCAGTATTACAAAAACACAAGCGACTTTGTTTCTCGCCGCGGAAAGAGGAGACTGCACGGTGTAGACAGACTGAGGGCCGTGGGGAGGACAGACCCACACGCCCAGTGTTTCCGGGTCGTGCGTGAAAACATGTGGTTTTGCTGAGTTAAAAAAATTGGGTTGAGAAGTCTGCCTCCTGCCTGCCCAGCCTGGCAGCTGGTCTGTGCAAAATAGACCTTTTGGGGAAGGGCGTGCAAGGGTCCTGGGGTCACAGGCAGGCGCCCTTCCAGGATGTGGGCTTTCTCGAGTGGCCGGCGGGGTCTGTGTCTCGCCTGGGATTGCTGGGGCTGGATGTAACCGCGATTTGTTAAAAGAGGGTGTCTGAGCGTCCTCAGTGGGAGCTGGGGACTGTCAGGTCAGCGGTCTGTGTCCCCGTGGGGACAGCACCCATGGCCCATGTGTGCATCCTTCTGTGGCTGGCTCCTGCACCCCAGTCCCCACGCTGCAGAGTTCACCTGTCTTGGACAGGAAGCCGTGGCTTCCTCTGACTTTGTTTCCAGCAAGGTTCCGGAATATTTCCTGGTCCCTCAGAAAGTCTGCAGACGGGATGGCCTCTGGGACAAGCGTCCTCCCTCGGCACCTACAGGTGCGTTTGCACCTGGGCCCCGCAGAGGACGTCTGGGGCAGACGCGGGTTACGTGGGGGCCCAGCGGTGTGCCCTGGGCGGGCAGTGGGGGGGTGTGGGTGACGTGGGACCAAGGACACAAGGTCACAAAAGCGTCATCAGCTACGGAGGGATGACTTTGGTCATCAGAGACAGGGACCCAAAACAGAAGCAGCCTCAGCCTTCACATCTTTAGCAACAGCAGGTGAAGTATTTTCTGCGGATTTTCTGCAAATTCACACACACAGAGAAACGGGTGACCCCCTCAGAACCGCTAAGCGTGACCCCCACGGCCTCGGTTCATTAAATTCCGGGACCTCCGCTCTCTCGAGGTCCCAGCAAGTCAGAAACCCTCACGTGCAGAGACGTTTCGCAAGGGGAACGTTCGTGTCCTCCGTGAACTTCGAGTTTCACAGAAACAAACAGTTTTTTGATCACAAGTCTACGCTGGCCAATTCTGGGGATGCAATTATGCTTAAGCTTTTTTCATTTTCATTTTATTTGTTTTGTTTTACTGTTTAATGTTTTTAACGGTTATTAATTTCGGAGACAGAGAGAGACAGAGCGCGAGCCAGCGGGGGAGGGGCAGAGAGAGGGGGAGACGCAGAATCGGGAACAGGCTCCAGGCTCCGAGCCGTCAGCACAGAGCCCGACGCGGGGCTCGAACTCACGAACCGCGAGATCGTGACCTGAGCCCAAGTCGGACGCTTAACCGACTGAGCCACCCAGGCGCCCCTTTATTTTAATTGGGAGGCACTTACGGGATTTCACTCAGGGTGGCCCCCCTCATGGGAATATGAACTCACGGACACGACCACCATCCGGAAAGCTGGGCACCAGGGTCCCCAAACTGTGCCCCCCCATCCCCTCCCCGCCCCCACTGGAGCTTACGGGCCAACCCAACCCCCCTGGCCCCATGCGGACATATAAAACCTAATTAAATTATTTCCCACTATCTGTAGAAATCAGGCGTCTCGTCGTTCAAAGTGACCGTGTTCCATTCTCCAAGCGGCAAAGTCATTACTGTGAGCTCACCGCCTCGCATCGAAATTATGTTTCAAACATAAATGCGGCCCGAGACTTACAGGGAATAATTATTTTATGAATAATCAGCGATCGTGGCTCCGGGTTTTATGGGAGAAATCCGTGCCACGAGGACCCTGGGAATGAAAAAATGAGATACAAATCAGGATTGTGGGTAAATCACCCAGTCTTTTCCCCCATTCTGTACTCGGAGACACCTGTCCCTCCCGCTTCTACTTTAATTGATTTTATTGTTCATATAGGTTTTTTTTTGCACACCCAGGTTTTGGGATGCACCTGTTCCTTCAACGGGATGGTAGTTACTGCCCAGCGGACAATCCAGGCGGGGTCACACCTTCTCCACCGTTCACAGGGCCCCGGCCCCCAGCCCCTCTGCACTCGCACGTGGACCCGTCCTCCTCCAACCCGCAAGAACCGCCCCAGAGCTTGACCGTAACCTTAAAGTTATCCGCAAACAAGCCGTGGAAAGAAATCCAGCCGAGCCCGTTCAAATTAATAAACTTCCTAGTGCCTCGTCCTTTTAACTCAAAAGACTTCAGACTATCATTTTTTAAAAGGTGGACGTGACTTTCCACATTCGATGTCAACACCCATCTTGAGCATCAGGACGAAGGATGAACCCATTCATGCCCAAGACCCAATTCTAGATGCCACAGGGCGGGGATTGTGTAATGGAATCCGTGAAAGCATTCGCCTCAAACGCTTATATTCTTAAACTCTTATCAAAAAAAAAAAACAAAAAAAACCAGGGTTGAAGATTCTTTGCCAAAACATAGGATCATCTTGCTTTTTGTTCCCGAGCAAGAGGACGGCTGGCCCATGGCCGTGCCCAGCCGGCGATGCACGGAGGTGACTAAGTCATTCACGGTTGGGACTTTGGTCGAAAACGGCTCACGGGCCCGCAAGTGTTTCCAGGTGGAAATCTCGCCTGTCTCACAGAACCTTGCCTCTTGGGGTCACATGGGACGCTCGATCCCAGTGTCCCAGACGCGCTTATAATTTCGTTAGGGATTCAGGGACGCTTCGGAAAGTCTGACGACGTCCCCCCCACATTCAAGATTTTCCCAGATTCGTTGTAAATGGCACCGAACGTGCCACCGTAAAGCACGTCAACCTCGAACAGAGAGCTCGGTGTCGAGCCTTCCTTCCCACTGAATTCCCCCCATTTGCACCCCTGGGTGTGCCCGTTGTGAATCTTGGCATTTGGAAGTGAGGACAGACACACGCCAGCATATGTGTGTGAATACACATTAGAGCCAAAGGGGTTACGGTCTAAGGAAACTTTAAGTCCCAAATACAGAAACAGGTGTGGGTGAGACAGAAAAAAAAAATCGAAGAATAAATAAAAAATGATTTAAAAACATACGTGTGGCTGCGTGGCTCAGTTGGTTAAGCAGCCAACTCTTGATTTCAGCTCAGGTCATGATCTCACGGTTTGTGAGTTCAACCCCTGCATCAGGCTCTGCACGGATAGCACAGAACCTGCTTGAGGCTCTCTCCGTCTGTCTCTCTTTCTCTCTTTCTGACCCTCCCCCACTCACTCTATGTCTCTCTCTCTCTCTCTCAAAATAAATAGGCATTAAAAAAAAAACTCACCGGGGCGCCTGGGTGGCGCAGTCGGTTAAGCGTCCAACTTCAGCCAGGTCACGATCTCGCGGTCCGTGAGTTCGAGCCCCGCGTCAGGCTCTGGGCTGATGGCTCGAAGCCTGGAGCCTGTTTCCGATTCTGTGTCTCCCTCTCTCTCTGCCCCTCCCCTGTTCATGCTCTGTCTCTCTCTGTCCCAAAAATAAATAAAAAACGTTGAAAAAAAAAATTAAAAAAAAAAAAAAACCTCACCATAAAAAAATAGAAAATTCAGCGTTGGCCAAATTCAAATGAGCCTTCCCGGGCTGGGTGTGTGTGTGGGCTGCTGTGTGCCCCCACGGCCCGTCCGAACCCTGGAAAACACCCCGCCGGCCGCGTGGCCCCATCACGGGGCTCCTGGAGACACCGTCCCTGTGACCGTCCTTCCCGCATCCCCTGCAGGAACGTGGCCGGGCCCCTGGCTAGACCCCACGTCTCACGGTTCACCTCACCCGTCTTGCGGTCGGCGAGCTCAAAACGAACCGTGTTGGGAACGAGCGAATGGGGTCCAAGTCCGCGAGGGGCCCGGCGGGAACGCGTGTGCCCTCCTTCGCAGCCGGGCTCGCCGGGGAAGGCCCCAGCGTGTCCTAATTTGGTTTGCTCGCACACGCGCTTATATTAATAATGTTTTCGTATGTAAAGGAGAACATTTTCCGTGACCTCTCGGCTCACGGGAATCAATGAGGAGTTGATAAAGCGCAGCCCAGGGCCGCCCGCGGTAACGCCGGCCTGATGTGTTTACCCACGGAAGCCTGGCCGTGTCAGGGCGCCTCAGACATGATTTATAGACCAGCACCCCACGAAATCATTTAAAGCAGATTAGTTTCCGAGGACAATCCCTTCTAATATGACAACCTGATGGGGGCTGACAGGTAACTAGGTTACTCGCGGTGGTAAGCAAGTTCAAGGAATTCTGATTAAATTAAAATATTAATGGCACCGTCGGGAGGCACGGATTGAATGTGTTCCTCGAATTCGGTATGAGGGCCAGGATCCACAGGCAGGGCGGGCGGGGGTGCCTGGGGAAGTCTGGCTCCTGAAAAGTAGCAGCACAGAGCACAACAGGTGCATTCCGATGAAGAGGGAGGTTCAGCAGCCCCCTCCCCGTCCTTGGGGAGCCCCTCCCGGTGGCCTGTCTCCTCCTCCCACCGGGGGCTTTGTTCCCCCCTTTTCTTCTCTCCCCCCTCTCTCTCCTCCTGCGGAGAAAAGCGGGAAGCAGGAGTCTTGCCGCGGCCACAGGGAATGAGGTTCGACGGCCGCCCGCACGTAGTCATTCACGTCAAAGCCCCGGAAGGACGCTGACCCCGTTCACATCTGCGTCCCCTCGAGGGGCGTCCTGAGTCCCCAGAACCAAAGTGGCCAGGACGCCGGGCACAGTTTGCCGCTCAGCCTGCAGTTTCGGGGGGCAGCTTGGGTGGCAGCATTTTGTTTTCCCCCAAACTGGAGGTCTCCACTCGCCGGCCGGGCGAAGCGGCTCAAGGACGGATTGCGGACATCAGGCGTTGCTGAAACAGCCTTCTTTTTCTTCTTCTTTTCTTTTTCTCGTCTTTGGCCAGGGGACTGCGGGACAGGTGCGTGAAAAACGCTGCAAGGCTCCGGCCGTGGTCTGGTGCTTGTGGACGCAGCGGACAGACCCACGGACGGGCACCGTTGCGGCCGGGCTCAGCGGGCCCCGTGCACGCCCTGGGTGTCTGGGGTCTTTCATCGCAGGGCGTGTGGACTCCAGGAGCTACGGCCGCCTGTCCCAGCTCACGGCCACTGTCCCTGCAGGACTCACGCGGTGGCTTCTCCACACGGACGAGCACATGTGCACGGACGTTTACACGGCCAGTGCTTACCATCCCGCGGACAGGCAGACACCCGACGGAAGTGAGATCTGGAGCGTTGTGACTGGCCCTGCCCGTCCCCAGCCCGGACGGCTCCAGCCTGAAGTCCGCGGTCCAAACAGCAAGCCGAACGTGAAATAACGTCCACACAGGCTGCCGGCCGCCCAGAATACCTCGCTCCCAAATAAACTGGTTTTACTGTCACCTCAAAGCTTCAGATCTCTGGACACGTACGCACTTTTGTAATGACTCAGAATGAGTCCCCGTCGGGAAAGAACCTCCCCCCCCTCCGCCCCGAACAGCAGAGGAACGGAGACTTGTCTGCAGAACGAAATCAGGATGGAGAATGCCTCACGCACACATTAAAGTGACCGAGAGTCCCAGTCACTGCTGTGTCCTGTGCTCTGCAGGGACGGGGACGCAGACCTGGTTTTTGGGACTCGGACGTTTCCACAAGCTTCTCGCCCGTAAATGCCGCAGTGCACAGGAGCCGTGCCTGAGTTCCAGGCGGGGACGCTGAGGCCGGCCGGAGGGGACAGGGCCCAGCAGACCCAGCTCGGGCCCACGTAGGATCGTTCCGGAAACAAGGCATAGACGCAGGGACGAGATGCCAGAGCCGGGAGCTCAAACTCCTTACCTTCTCTGCGTTTTACTGCTGTTTAGTTTCCCTTTTAATGGATAATGTTCTTACCCCATTTTCCCTTAAAAATCACGTGCTACTATGTGCTCGTTAACTTCTAAGAATATGTGATACACATTTATGTATTTTACAAATAAAAAGGTACATAATTTCTTTGTACAGATACAGCTCAGGTATACATGACAATACGTACAGATACAGATAGACATACACACACAGATATAAAGATACAGATATAGATACAAATGCAGGTACAGATACAGATCGAGATACAAAGAGATATAAAGATACAGATATACACGGGGCGCCTGGGTGGCGCAGTCGGTTAAGCGTCCGACTTCAGCCAGGTCACGATCTCACGGTCCGTGAGTTCGAGCCCCGCGTCAGGCTCTGGGCTGACGGCTCAGAGCCTGGAGCCTGTTTCAGATTCTGTGTCTCCCTCTCTCTCTGTCCCTCCCCCGTTCATGCTCTGTCTCTCTCTGTCCCAAAAATAAATAAACGTTGAAAAAAAAAAAAATTTTAAAGATACAGATATACATACAGATACAGTTACAGATACAGATAGAGATACAAAGAGATATAAAGAAACAGATATACATACAGATACAGTTACAGATACAGATAGAGATACAAACAGATATAAAGAAACAGATATAGATACAAACACAGACAGAGATCTAGATACAAATACAGGTGTCGATACAGACATCCATACAGATATAGATACACATATACATACATATACAGGAATAGATATGGATACAGATATAGATATACATACAGATGTACATGTAGATACAGACATAGACACAAATATACATACGGATACAGATATAGATTCAGAAACAGGTATACATACAGATATAGATATACATACAGATAAAGATCCAGATCCAGAAACAGGTACAGATACAATACAGATACAGAGGTAGATACATATACATATAAATACAAGTATAGGGTACAGGTGTAGATACATATAGACAGATACAGATAGACATACACACACAGATATAGACAAAGATACAGATAGAGAGATGCACACAGATACAAAGATACAGAAACAGTTATAGATACAGAAATAGACACACGTACAGATATAGATACACGTACAGACACAGGTATTACCACAGACCCTGATATGGTACAGACCCAGATACAGATGATGTAGACACAGATTTAGATGATAGGAACACAGAAATAGAGGCACACAGAGCGAGTTGTCGATGATATAGGTATAAGCACATGGAGAACTTTTAGCCACGAAAACCTGGGGACTCTTTGCAGAAATCCTGCGAACATTTAAAGTCGAGGAAATAGAGACAGACAGTACAAAGTGGCCTTCCCGCCCCCACACCCTTGAAATGACTAGTAGGCCAACCCCACGTGCCGGAGGAGATGCTCCCCGACGATGCTGGGGGAAACGCCGACCGTCCCCCACGAGGCCGGCCCTTCCCGCGTCCTGAGCTTCCTGCACACAAAATTCAGGGACAGGAAAGTAGGTCACAAGGTCCGTCGGTCAAAGCCGTGAGCTGTGTGTCTGCTGAGCCACGTTCCCGCTGAGCCGTGTTCCCAGGCAGGAGCAGGGACCCGGGGAAGACGCCTCCGGGATGTCCCCCACCTTCCTGGGCAGGGGGCCGGGGTGGGGGGGCCCTCCCTAGAGTTTTAATTCACGAAATCGTTGCATCACACGTCAGTCCTGGCGGCTTCCTCTGCTGTCGGACGCAGGGGACAATTTTTCCTTTTCCACCCTCAGTGTTTGCAACAAGGGAGCACTTCTGGGCGAACCGTTTCTGCCCTGGAAAACGATACACGCGGAACCGAACAAACAAACACAAAAATGTACATTTTTTAAAACATTGAAGCAAAATTAAAAAGCCAGCGTTGGAGCGTTTCCTTGCAAATGCTATGATTTAGTTCTCACGTGTTTATTCCACACACATTGAGTTACGGGCTGCCTCTCCTGTGTTCTGCTGCTCGGTCTGGTGATTGGAAGGGAACCTTCTAGAAAGGAGGGTCTGTTTGTGTAAGATGCTCACGTCTGCCGACTGTCCTTAAAGAAACACCAAGCATTTGCATGGTATGTACGTGACCTGACAATATGTTTTATTTACTTACTTTTGTAAGATGTTTTCAAATTTGTTTCAATGTTTTTTGTATTTTTAAAAATGTTTTTTTTAACTTACTTTTATAAGATGTTTTAAAATTTGTTTTAATGTGTTTTGTTTAATTTTTTAAATGTTTTATTTATCTTTTTTATTTACTTTTGTAAGATGTTTTCAAATTTGTTTGAATGTTTTTTGTATTTTTAAAAATGTTTTTTTTACTTACTTTTATAAGATGTTTTAAAATTTGTTTTAATGTGTTTTGTTTAATTTTTTAAATGTTTTATTTATCTTTTTTATTTACTTACTTTTATAAGATGTTTTCAAATTTGTTTTAATGTTTTTTGTATTTAAAAAATTTTTTTTTACTTACTTTTATAAGATGTTTTAAAATTTGTTTTAATGTGTTTTGTTTAATTTTTAAATGTTTTATTTATCTTTTTTATTTACTTACTTTTATAAGATGTTTTCAAATTTGTTTGAATGTTTTTTTATTTTTAAAAATGTTTTATTTTTTTACTTACTTTTATAAGATGTTTTAAAATTTGTTTTAATGTGTTTTGTTTAATTTTTTAAATGTTTTATTTATCTTTTTTATTTACTTACTTTTATAAGATGTTTTCAAATTTGTTTTAATGTTTTTTTATTTTTAAAAATGTTTTATTTTTTTACTTACTTTTATAAGATGTTTTAAAATTTGTTTTAATGTGTTTTCTTTAATTTTTTTAAATGTTTTATTTATCTTTTTTATTTACTTACTTTTATGTTTTTAAATTTGTTTTAATGTTTTTTTTAATTTTTGAAAATGTTTTATTTTTTTATTTACTTTTATAAGATGTTTTAAAATTTGTTTTAATGTGGTTTTTTAAATTTTTTAAAATGTTTTATTTATTTTTGAGAGACAGACAGGGCATGAGCGGGGGGAGGGACCGAGAGAGAGGGAGACACAGAATGCAAAGCAGGCTCCAGGCTCCGAGCTGTCAGCACAGAGCCTGATGCAGGGGTTCAAGTCACGAACCGTGAGATTGTGATTGGAACCGAAGTCGGACGCTGAACCAACTGAGCCACCCAGGTGCCCCTCTCTTTTCCTGTTTTTGCACTCGTGAGCACCTGGCCCATATCCAGACCGCGTCCCAGACCCGTGGAATCTGAACCCCTGGGCGTCCACCTGCCTTCGTTTTCCAAAGCTTCCTTCCCACGCAGCACCGAGAGCCCCCTCGCCCTGTTCCCCTGGGCGTGTCCCCAGGCCTGACCCATTATGAGTCTGGTGCACGGGCCCCAAGGCTCGCGAGCACATTTCTTCAAAGCTGTGCACCCAGCATCCCGAAATCGTTTTGTTTTTGACCCAGGACCCCCTTACCGGCCAGACAGTGAAAGTCACAAAGACGTCACCCTGTGCTCCCGGGAGCTGGCATCTCACACTGTCCATTCCCGGCCAGGGGCCGAGAAGGAACAATTTCGCCCCCGTTGGAAAGAAATCCTACTCCTTCCGTGGAATCTGCTGGTTCTACTGGAAATAATTGTTGAGTGAACATTGCTTCTGGCTCCCTATGGTATATTAAAGCAACCGTATGGAAATAAAGATATTACCATGTTATTAATGCTCGTCGTTGATATATGAACACACGGCATGTGTGACGGGGTGTTGTGTTTAAATTGCAACCACACGGAGATGTTTAATAAGGTACCAGCGGTCCTGGGTGCTCTGGGTCCCCCTCCCCCACCTCTCATAATTTTCAATATAATCTAAATTAAGCTATAAAGCATCATTACTTTTAGCAATTTTTAAAATCATCTTTCACCTTGGGAGACCTAACTCACAGCCCAGTGAAAATATTACAAGTAAATACTGTATTAAGAACATTGATTATTTTCCTTAATCCAATTGAAGCATATTGAGGCTTAAAGGGAAATTATGAAAAATCATAGACATGCCCAGCGGGCCTTCCCCTGGAAGCGTCTTCCAGGGGGAAAGAAATGCGTCCCGGCTTTTTAGGAAGCGCCTTTCCCACAGCTGATTATTTTTGCCAAGTGCTTTCCGGGAAGGACATATCCGTGAGCTATGGTACCCAGGGCAGGATTGATAGCCAGAGTTTTAATCCAACTCTGTGCGAGAGTTTGGGGAAATTTGGAATCTTTCAGGAAGATAGATGGTTCCATTTCAGATGCAAACGCTATTTTTAAGTCATCGTCTGTGTATGACAAGTAGAATAAAAAGGACTTCAGGGCCCCCCACCCCCCGCCACCTCCGGCCGTGTGCTCAGCCCCGCGCCCGGGTTACAACGTATGCACCCTCCTTGCGGGGATGTCTTCACCGGAAAATCATTGCAAAGCAGGTGCACGGGGCTCCAGGCATGTTCCAAAGGGCCAGTCTTTGTCCAGCCCCGAACCTGAGTTTTAAGAGGAGAACCTAACAGGGGCCCCCGGGGGAGCTCGGTCGGTTGAGCATCCGACTTCCGCTCAGGTCACGATCTCAAGGTTCGTGGGTTCGAACCCCACGTCGGGCTCTGTGCTGACCGCTCGGAGCCCGGAGCCTGCTTCCGATTCTGTGTCTCCCTCTCTCTCTGGCCCTCCCCCAACTCGCGCTCTGTCTCTTGGACAGGATACTAAGATTGAATTTGAAGTCATGGGAGAAAGATTAGTCTATGGAATTTTAAGACATTATATAGCTACAGTCATCAAGACGGTGTGATATTGGTGGAGAGAGGAACACACAGATCCACGGAAGGGGAAAGAGAACCCAGAAATACACCCACACAAATATTTCCAAGTGATCTTTAACCAAGGTGTAACAACGATTCAATGCAGAAAGAAAACAGATAGTGGCCCACTAGACATCCATAGGCAAAGCAAAACCAAAAAGAAAATCTCTGTCTAGGTCTCACAGTTGATACAAAATTGCACTCAAAATGTATTATGAACTTCAAAGGGAAACTTAAAACATCTAAGAAGAATAAAATAAACAGAGTATGAAATCTTTAGGGTATAGGGCTAGGCAGGGTTCTTAAGAGTTGGCACCGAAAACACAATCCATAAAGAGAAAAAAACGATCATTTGGACCTCATCAAAAGACCCCGTTAGAAAATGAAAAGAAAGCTACAGAAGGGAGAAAATACTTGCTACCCCCATACCAACAAAGGAGTAGTATCTAGAATATATAAAGAGTTCTCAAAAGCCAACAATAAAAAAAAACGTTCAACATGATTCATCGTTAGGGAAATTCAAATGAAAACCAAAACGAGATATTTCTACCTGCCATTCAGAACGGCTAACATGCAAAATTGAGACCACGTGAAACGTTAAATATTGCTAAGGATGCAGAGAAATTAGATCATTCATACAGTGTTGGTGGCGAGGTAAAATCTTAAAGCCACTCTGGAAAAGAGTTGGGCAGTTTCTTTTGAAAAAAAAAAAAAGTGTGCAACGATCATGTGACCTAGACACCCACCTCTGAAGGTTTCACAGCGATGATTCCATTTATATCTTGTTCTCGAAATGACGGCACCAGCCAACGCTAGTGAATCTGTGGATCTGTGGACGTCACGCTGGAAAGTCTATGATTCAAGCGTTTTAAGGATTTCTGGGGACACCAAGAAACACTCTTGGAGACAAGGAAGAAAGACTTATGCTTACACATCTCAGTTCCTCAGGGAAAAAGTCATTGCAGACCTCCAGGTGTTTCCAGTCTCTTAGGATAGACGGTTACCGCGAAAATCAACGTTGGCGTTTTCCAGGGTCACCGTGCCTTTGGGGCACAATCGTTTGTTGGCCCTGCTTCTCACGGTGCCGAGACGCTTCCTATAACAGTTGTTAATGGTATCTCTGCTGATAGAAATGTAGAATAGAATTACTTTCAGTGTATTTTTTCTTCATCTTTGTCACGGACCGGGTCTCACTCCCGTGTGTCAGCGGCTGTAACGGCGACGAACGAATGTGTCGTCGTAACGTCCGCTGGCGGAAAACGTAGACGAGGCAGGGGTCCCGTGAATCTTGCGATGCTCCAAATTGCATTCCAACGGCGAACTGGTCATTTTCTGCCACGGCCCCTGCAAACCTGAGCTTGTCGGGGGCAGGTGCGTGGGACTTTTAATGGCGTGCAGAACACGGAAATTATTTCCCTGTAAGTGACTGAACATACCCAACCCTTCGTTAAATCGTTACTGAGCAAACACAGTCCTGAAAAGAACAATCTTAATTTTTTTTAGTCTTTATTTAATTTTTAAGTTTATTTATTTGAGAGAGAGAGAGAGTGTGTGTGAAAGAGAGAGCAGGAGAAGGGCAGAGAGAGAGGGACAGAGAGACAGAACCCAAAGCAGGCTCCCCACTGTCAGCACAGAGCCCGACGGCGGGGCTCGAACCCACAAACCGTGAGGTCACGTCCTGAGCCGAAACCGAGAGTCGGACGCTCAACCAACTGAGCCACCCAGACGCCCCCAAAACCCTCCTCTTTTAACGATCTGTTGTGATACTTGATGGCTGTGTCTTTTCCGTTCCAGAATCCCCTGGGAAATGTCTCTTCCCTCTCGTATCTTACCATCGCCCCCCAAAATAACACACTGATTTCTCAGCACGGTACCCGCCCGAACGCCCACAAAAGTGTCTGCATCCGGCTGAACCCCAGTGGTCGGTCAGAATTTGGTCATGCCTTTTTTGTTCCTTTCCTGAAAAGAAAAAGAGGCATAATTTCGATAATCACGCTTAACACAGTGCTCTGTGGATGATGACTCTTTAGTGAACTACTTTAAATATTTAAGTTAAGTGCCACTTAAATGTCTTGATTGTTATTATACCAGACACAGCTGCTTGAGAACAGCCAAGAATTTCTGGAAAAAAATAAAAAAAGGAGGAAGGGGGGGAAGTAAGACGATTATAAGGTTATGTTTCCATTCAGAGACTTTTTGGATGCATCCCACCTACTCGAGCCATTACGTGATGGATGGTTCTCATGTGACTCATCCGCCAGGAGTCAAGCCAACAAGTTTCTAGAAAGTCATAAAGCCAAGTGACACGAGACGTAACCCCAGACGTGGTCAGAGGCCACTTCGCAGCCGGTACGGGAGCTGGCGTTCACAGGGTGCCAGACGGTCGTTCAGGTTTGGGGGTGCAGATCTCAGCCCATTGGGCCAGTATAGACGCCAGCTCCCGCCATGGGATTTCCCCTCACCCCTTTATGCCTTAACCTCCTATTTTCCATCCTGTCATCCGGCCACACGTCCAGAGTGCCGACAAAAGGACCCAAACGCTGTGTATGTTTTACTTCTCTGACGCCCCCAAAGTCAGCATCACGGCCAAGAGCCCAGCGTCCCCAGGCGCCCTTGGTGCAGACGCATGAAGGGGAGAGATCCGTGCAGTGCACAACCTTCACAACCTTCACAACGCCCTCCATAAGGCCCCGTCTCCCGGGGCACGTAATCTGCTCCGCTCCAGAATTCTGTCGTCTGGGTCTCGAAGTCCCCGAGCCAGGCTGGCCGACCGCAAGGCCCAGCTGAGCCCGTCACCTGTTGTCCCTGAGACCGGCCGTCCTCTGAGAGCAATGAACGGTGCTCTCGGGGTCCTGCTCAGTGCGGGGCAGGTCCCAGCAGGTCATGGCGAGGGTGAGTGGCGCCCTCCAAGCCCCTGGCCCGTCAAGACCTCACCGAGCATGGGTCACACCGAGGACGGCAGAACGAGGTCACCCGCGGCCGAGCAGGTGAACACAGCCGAGAGCATCCCTGTGTCCTTGGCGGCCTCTCCCCTCGCTCCTGAGGTCGGAGCTCCCACGCCGTGTGTGACACCCGCCTGCCTGTCTTCTATCCACTCGGGACCCAACCACATCCCAACACCTGCTCCCCAACGCTCCCAACTCAGAAACGGCGCCGCCCGCCAGTCTACACCGCAGTCCACAGACGGGTGGTGGAGGGAGAGAATTCCGGTCACTGGGAAACACCAGTGGCTCTTTAAGGACGGTCTTAGACACATTCTGTAAAAGGAAGTAACTTGTTTTCATTTCTTCCTTCCTTTTTTTTTTTTTTTTTTTTTTTTGCTGCTTCTTATTTTTCCCACCTGGAAGGCAGACGTGATGGCAGGAACAGCAGTAGCCATATTGTGGCGCCCATGAGGGAAACGCAAAAGGAAACCCAGAGACGCCCATCCAGCCGGCACATTCGTGCCTGTCTGCGCCAGGCCTGTGAAGCCTCCCTGCAGGCTTCCGGTTCCCGGAGAGAGAGAGAAAAGTCGCAGGGAGCAGGCACACGTTCCAGGAACAGTGGGAGGCGCACTTCTGACGCTCCAGATGCCCGTTCCAGCGGCAGGGGTGGGGGGCAGGATTTGGATTCCTCTCCCATGGTCTGGATGACTGACCACAGGAGCTAGGAATGAAAAAGACAGAAAATCAGAAAGCAGGAGACCGTCGATGGAAAACGCAGCCACGGCCTTGCCAAATTAGTGGACACACGGCCTTGGGGGTGGGTTCACATATTTAAGGAGCCACGTGGGACCATCGTAAACTTATTTCAGAGGAATGCTAGACGTGGCCGGAAGGAACGGGGGAAGGGCTGACGGGATGATGCGCTCTGGCCGCCAGGGGTGAGCCGGGCCTTCCTAACGTCACAGTCTAGCATACCGCGGTCCCTGGAACCGGGTCACAAGTCGAGCAGCCAAGGAGGAGGACGGATTTCACCACGGCAGGGATGGAAAACACATCAGCGGGAAAAGCGAGGTGTGCACACGGACCAGGGAACGCCTGAGCCGGAGGGGACGGCCGGCTAAGCACTTCTGCAGGCCGGGAACACGGAGCCCCGAGACGCGCGCAGATCCCCGTGTCTGGGATCTCCATTCCGCGTGATCCAACCCGAGTAGAAGCCGGGTAACCTCGCGCAGCCTTTCTAAGCCTGAGAAGGATTCTGGCGATGTCATCAGGCCATCTGAAGCCAAACAGAAAGACTCCCGGCGGCCCAGTTTGCGTCCCCGTGTGGCTGTGTTTCTTTCGTGCGACGCACAGATGCGGTGGCTTACGGTGTTTGAAAAAAACCTCCTCGTTTCTTCTTTTTTTTTTTTCTTTTTCCTCCTTATTTGTTTTTAATGCTACATAAGAAGAAATTGCCAGCGGGAAGCAGAAAAGAGCAAAAAAAAAAAAAAAAAAAAAAAAAACCCAAATCTCCCATTTTGCCTCTCGGATTTGCGTCTCTCTTCGTCCAGAACACTTCATTTTTCAACGCTGAAAATATATGTACCAGATGAATATATTTCCTGTGTCAGGTTTTCTGCTCCTTTCTGATTCTCGTTCTTGGTTTCTGATTACCAACAGCTGCCAAGCCCTAGTCTTTGGAGCTGAAATAAACCGTCATCCCGTGCCAGACGTACGATGCAGGCAGCAGTATTCATGTGTCTCGATAAAGACAAAAATTTTATTTTATTTATAAAGAGAAAACTATTTTGTTGCCAAAACCAGGTCCAGATTGTGGTAAATCTCTGACTGTGTTTTAGATTTGGGATAGTCGTTGGCAGCAGGATTCTGAGGTTTGACATCCACAGATCACGTTTGTAAAGCGACCTGAATTCTGACTTTCATGTTATTATAACAAGGTTATTGTTCAGCCTGAAATGATAATTTTACTGTAAACCCCTGCGTTCGGTATTTTATGCTTACCCATTATTTTCCACGCCTCATGTTACTTTTGGCCCAAAAGGGATTTTCTGGGAAAGTTTCAGAAATCCATTCGTCTATTTTTGAGCTGTCCGAGCACGGGGAAATTAAGGGTTTATAGACACGAAGACATTTTTCGGATGCCTTTTGGAGATCTTGGTTAGACTTGAATGGGAAACACGCAGTCGTGCCGTGGAAAGCGTGTGCAATGACAAATTCTCACTTCTTTGTCCCCGGGCAGGTCCTTATAAATGAACTCTCTGGTTGCTTAAAATTAGCAAGCTGCGTAAACACACCCTAATAACCAAGCCACAGAGGACACCCCCTCCCCCACGTCTCTCTCCTGTGATGTTTATTAAACCTCCACCCAGGGGAAGGCACTGAGGGATAAGGCGTTCGAGGGAAAATATGTCACCTACCCTCAAAACTCACCACGCATTTCAAGTTCCGCGAGCCACAACGTTTCAAAAATAACTATTTACAGACACACTGTTATTGAAACATGAGTCATCTTTAAAGGAAAGCTTGTTTCCAGATACACGTGTGTATAAAAAGATATATATGTGTATGTTATAAAGATATGTGTGTGTATAGATTCCGTGTGCATACAAAATCTATATATGTATGTGTGTGTGTATGTATATATATATATATATATATATATGTATATATATATGTATATATATATATATAAAGATATGTGTGTACATGTGCCCCATGCACACAAAAGATACAATGTGTATATATATGTAAAAATGTGTGCATGCACACATGCCTTATGCATGCAAAATATATCTGTGTATTTGTATATAAAATATATATGCATGTATATATGCCTTCTGCATACAAAACCAGAAGCAAATCCTTGCCCACCGCGGATGACACAGGTCTTGGGTGTGGGGTGCCCTGGGTGTCCGTACCTGCAAAGATGTGCACCTTTCCACCACCTGACTTTCTGGCACACCCTTCCACGTGCCTCCCTATTTCCAGGAGGCAGACCACGTCTGTGCCGGGATCCATCCCGTAGACCAACTTCTGTAACGAGCTGGTGTCCTCTCAAAATTCCTGGGTTAAGCTCTAACCCCCAAGGGCTGGGAACGTGAGCGTGTTTGGAAACGGGGCTGTTGCCGACGTCACTGGTTACGATGCCGTCGTGAGGACGGGTCCTAGTCCAACGTGACTGGGGTCCTAGTGAAAGGGGGACATTTGGCCACAGGCAGAGAATGTGCTAGGATGCTTACGACATCAAATAGAAACCCCGCGGCCATGTCTGCGAGCACCAGAAGCTGAGCGTTGCTTCTGAATCTCATCTGCAAGGGGGAACACGCCCCAATCAAAGTGGTGCCCGCCTTCAAAAATTAAGGCGACCACGTTACTTTCGTGCCAACAGGCGTTTAGACGGAACCCTCGGTGAGAATGAGGCGCGTCGCTTTCACTGAACAGGTTATGTTCCTCAAAGCAACGTACCGACGGGCTGAGCCCTGGGTGCTTGCACATGGCCATGCACCCAGTGTGTTGACTGAATCGTTCCCTGCAGGGAGGGCCCAGCCCCAGAGAGCAAAGTGTCAAGATTCAGGTGCATAAAAGACACGGGAAGTCGGCATCCTCAGAGTTTGCCTTGTAAGGTCTCTTTACAAAGCCACGGGCCACGTGCTCAGTCCCGGTCCGATGGCAGCATTCGAAACCGGGCACCAGGAGGCCAGCAACACAGGCCCACAGGGGCGGATGTTATCGCTGCCCAACCCGAGGAGGCAAGAGCAGTGTTTACAAATTCTCATCCGCCTCCCTGATCACCGTGAGCACCGACGAATGTGTCCAGTTGTGAACCAGTGCGTCGTACGATATGAACTAATGCAGCCCCGCACGTCAACTCTCTGGCATTCCAGGGAAAAACTTAATGGAAAACAGGAAAATACAATGAAGGAAAGGAAACCAATGCACAACCAAATCAAGTGAGACAAAATGTAAAGTAAAATAAAATGTAAAGTAAAATAATGTACGATAAAATAAAGTAAAATGAAATGAAATGTAAAATAATATAAAATAAACTAAAAGTAAAATGAAATGTAACATAAAATAATATAAAATAAACTAAAATAAAGTAAAATAAAATGTAAAGTAAAATAATGTACAATAAATAAAGTAAAATAAAATGTAAAGTACAATAATATAAACTAAACTAGAATAAAATAAAAGTAATGTAAAATAATGTAAAATAAACTAAAATAAAGTAAAATAAAATGTAACATAAAAAATATAAAATAAGCTAAAATAAAGTAAAATAAAATGTAACGTAAAAAATATAAAATAAACTAAAATAAAGTAAAATAAAATGTAAACTACAATAATATAAAATAAAGTAAAATAAAATGTAACGTAAAAAATATAAAATACACTAAAATACAGTAAAGTAAAATGTAATGGACAATGATATAAAATAAACTAAAATAAAGTAAAATAAAATGTAACGTAAAAAAATATAAAATAAACTAAAATACAGTAAAGTAAAATGTAATGGACAATAATATAAAATAAACTAAAATAAAGTAAAATAAAATGTAAAGTACAATAATATAAAATAAAGTAAAATAAAATGTAACGTAAAAAATATAAAATAAACTAAAATACAGTAAAGTAAAATGTAATGGACAATAATATAAAATAAACTAAACTAAAGTAAAATAAAATGTAATGTAAAAAAATATAAAATAAACTAAAATAAGGTAAAATAAAATGTAATGGACAATAATATAAAATAAACTAAAATGAAGTAAAATAAAATATAAAGTACAACAATATAAAACAAACTAAAATAAAGTAAAATAAAATGTAACAGACAATAATATAAAATAATCTAAAATAAAATAAAATTAGATGCACAATAAAATAAACTAAAATGTAAATCCTGTGAGAGCCCTCCACCCCCTTTGCCCGTCCCAACTTGCAGGCCCACAGGACTTTCCCAGAATAAATGCAGAGTTTTTCAAACAAAATGTCTTGATTATTCCGGACTAAACTGCTGCATTTGTTGTAAGAAAAGAAAATCCAATTTATCAGGGGTTTGGGGTAGTTTTTTTTTTTTTTTTCTATTTCCTTTGGGGACAAATTATGTATAATGTGAGCCTTGAGACTGAGACAATATTACACAATCCTTCATTTCTGGAGGAATTTGCCAAGTTCCTGCCCAGATGATGAGGCTTTTTGCACTGGGGACATCCTGTGGCCTCAGAAAGACTCGAAGAAGCATCTTCAACTGCTGAGCACTGAATGTGACATCCCTGGGGGCAGAGAGGAGGCCGCAGGCACACTGGGAAAATGGCTTCTCTCCGGCTCCCGAGGGATCCACGGGGCCTCTGACCCGCTTGGGGAGCTGTGTCCAGTTTCCTGGGAGTGGGGCTCCAGGCTCAGCTTGGATACGTCCAGTGATGGGAAACTCACCCCCTCATTAAGAAGCAATCGGACTCTTGCACGGCTCTGGCCTTAGACATCCCTCCGTGGTGCAGACCCGAAAAGGGTCTCGCGGCACCTGGCTCGTCATCCGGTGCCGTGGACCACAAAGGGCCCATCGAATGGCTCTTCCGTGTGGCACGCTTTCAAATATTTGAAGGCACACATCACACCCTCTCCTCCCGGTGGCTTGCCTGGGAGGTTTTTATGTGGGGGGCTGAATATCCCCAATTGTTCTCCGAATGCAGAGATCCCAAAAGTGTCTTCATCACCATCATCACATGGTCTTACCCTCCAGGTTCTGTCCCGCTGGCTGCCACCACGAGTCCCTTCTGTGGTGGCACCCAGCCAGCTCAGGATAAAAGGGGACCATGCGTTGTGGACAGAAATCACTTCACAGCTGTGGGCAAACACATCATGTGTGCACACTCACTTGGCACGTAGCCACATCTTACGCATTCGTGTGCACACCCATACATGTACACACACATGTGAAATATGCCCTCACCAGAATCTTCAGTGTCTTTTATATGCCCTATTTTTTAAAAATCTTTTTAACATTTTATTTATTTTTGGGAGACAGAGAGAGAGAGCACGAGCAGCGGAGGGGCAGGGAGAGAGGGAGGCTCAGAATCGGAAGCAGGCTCCATCCAGGCTCTGAGCTATCAGCACAGAGCCCTACATGGGGCTCGAACCCACAAACTGTAAGATTGTGACCTGAGCCAAAGTCGGACGTTTAACACACTGAGCCTCCCAGGTGCCCCAGATATGCCCTATTTTTAAGCCACATCGTTTCCCCTCCATCTTTCAGCATGAGGATGTTTTTGTTACTGAGTAAGATGATGGATTGTAACTCCAAAATATCAATAATTACATTAAATGTAAACTGACTAAATGCCCCCCATTTCAGCTCTCCTTTCACCCTGTAAACAAGTGTCCTTTCCATCTTTCCATGGTCTAATTAGTGCCATGGTTTTGTTTTGTTTTGGTTTGGTTTTGGTTTTTTGTTTTTGCATTTTGGCTGCTTTTTCTTGATGATTTTGCTGTTTAAAATGGCCCCCAAGCACACTGCTGATGTACTATCCAGTGATCCTAAGGGCAAGAAGGCTGGGATGTACCTTACAGAGAAATGGGTGTGTTCAATGACCTTCATTCAAGCATGACTTCTCATACTGTTGCCCATCAGGTAATGCTGATGAAGCAACACTATAGACTCGTTAAGTGTCTTTAAAGACAAACACATACAGTCGTGTGTTGATCATTAATGAAAATGTTGTCACTGGAGTCTCACACAGGATCAGTGGTTCCATATTCACTAATTTGTTGTGTACAGGGACATTATAGAACACATCTGTCATAAATAACGAGAATTTCCTAAATCATGCAAACGTCAACCTCAAAAAAACAAATGAGGTTATGCTAGTATCAAAGTAGAACTTACTAAAAATAAATACTAAACAGAAAGAGAAAAAAAATTTAATGAGAAAAAGACTCAATTCACCAAGAATATAAGACAATGATAAACTTTTATGCGCTGAATAACAAAGATTCAAAATAGATAAAGCAAAAATTAGTAAAATAAAAATAAACAAGTCCACAATTTTGATAACACATTTTAACATACTTTGTTAGTAGTAGATAGAACAAACATACCGAAACTCAGTGTAGGTTTAACATTTTAATTTTGTTCAAATATCGTACCCTGTATTTGTGTAGTGGGTAGATTTATAACTGTACATTTAATAGCTGCAGCATATTTGCCCTTTTAAAGTACCCATGAAACATTTATAAGATTTAAGCATATGCTAGACCATTAAGCAAATTACTATAAACATCAGACGTTGAAGTAATACATTTTCTAGTTCCTGGGCAATTCAGCTGGAAATAAATAACAAAAAAGGAACTAGAAAATGCCATAACTTTGAAAATTAAGCACTGCGCTTCCAAATGACTGAAGATACAAAGAGGAAGTCAAAATCACTATTAAAAAGCATTTTGATCTGAATGTTAATAAAACTATTACCTATTAAAGCTTAAGAGAAGCTTAAGCAGAGTTGTATGGCAGAATTTACAGCCTGAAGTTTTTCTTAAAAAAAGTAAAAAGACTGAAAATCATTAAGTTCAGCACCTATCTCAAGAAGTTAGAAAAATAATTAAACGTAAGGAAATAACAGAAATTAATGAATTACATAATAAGCATAACAGAGAAAACGAACAGAACTGAAACTGGTTGTGTGAAAGACCGTGAGAAATTATATACCCCTGACAAGACTTACCAAGAAACAAAATAAGAGAATAGACATTAAAAAGTAACATCAGAAGAAGGATATGCCTGTTGATTCTATACAGATTTTTAAAAATAAGAATATGAAAAACGTGATGCCAAAATTTAATACTTCACTAAAATGGACACGTTTTTTGAAATAAAAACACAAATTAAAGATGTGTAGCGTATAACTTAAATTTTTCTCACAAGGAGATTGCCAGGTTCAGATATCTTTGTTAATACATTTAACAAATGTTTAAGAAGAAAATGCCAACTTTATACAAACTCTTCCGGAATCTGCAACAAGATGGAATACTTTCTGAACTCTTGTTTATGAGGTCAAACCAGGGAATTATTAAAAAGAAACTTGCAGATCAAGCATTTATGGATGAAAATGAAAACATTAGGAAATTAAATCTGGAAACATCTGTAAAGTTTTTAAAAAGGAAAAATAAAGCAATAGCACTCTGTGTTTATTCCCACAATGCAAATTTTATTAAGCCTTTGGAAAAAATTCAGTGAAATTCATCGTGTTAACAGGATAAAGCGGGGGGGGGGGGGAAACAGCAGTTCATCTCAATAAATGACAAAAAGCAAGTGACAAATTTCGACAACATTTAATGATGTTACAAATGAGTTGCACCATATGAAATTAAATATGTTTAAATTGATATTGAGAAGGAGACAAAGATTTCCACTATAACTACTTCCATTAAATCTTGTACTGGAGTTTCTAGCCTATGCAATAAGACAGGGAAAAAAATGGAAAGACGGAAAGAAGGTAATTGTCATGGCTTATAAGCAAAATGATTGTGCACATAAAAATGTCCAAGTTATTTTGTAAATAAACTATTAGAATTAAGTATGCATTTAACAGGTATTCTGGACGTGAGATCAATATAAAAAAATCAACAGTATTTCTACTCTCAACAAAAACCAATTAGCGACGAACACTTACAAAAGATACAATTTTATAATTTCCTTTTTCATTATTGAAAGGAATAAGTGATGACCTATATAAAAGGAGGAATTTACTACGTTCATGGATAGTGATGTTTGGTATCATAAAGATGTCCGTTCTCCCCAAATGATCTATAGATTGAATCCATTACTAATCAAAATCTCAATTCAATCTGTAGATCATCTGGGGAGAATGGACATCTTTATGATACCAAACATCACTAAGTCACTTTCAGAGAAGAGAGCAGAAAAACGTATTCTTTTGTATCAGGAGTGGATATAAAAGCATAAACATTACATTAAAATGGCATTGGCACCAGGGTGGACTGATGGGCATGCCCGTATACGGACACTTTTACAAAGGTGATATTCGAGAACAGTAAGGAAGATGGGGCATTGAAGACTTATGTCCCCTCCCCAAATTCGTATGTCAAAGCTCTCACCTCCTCCACCCAATGGGATGGTATTTGGAGGTGGAGGTAATTACATTTAGATGAGGTCATAAGGGGGTTTCCCTGTGATGGCATTAGTGTCCTGACAAGGAGAGACACCCAAAAGCATGCTCTCTCTCTGTCTCTGTCTCTCTGTCTCTCTGTCTGTTCGTCTCTCTGCCATGTAAGGACACATCTGGAAGGCAGCTGCCTGCAAGCCTGGGAGAGTCCTAACCAGCATCCCGATCTTGGACTGCCAGCCTCCAGAACTGTAAGAAAATATTGTGCATCAGTCTCTGGTGTTTTGTTATGACAGCTTAGGGCAGACAAATGCACTGTTTTTGTTTTTGTTTTTGTTTTTGTTTTTGTTTTCGATAACGACGTAGGAGGACATCTTCCTGGTTTGTGGCAGGGGGCGGGGAGTGCAGTGAAAAACATCTTTTTTCAAAAAGTTTTTTAATGTTTATTTGTTTCTGAAGGAGAGAGAGAGAGACAGAGCACGAGCAGGGGAGGTGCAGAGAGAGAGAGAAAGAGGGAGACACCGAATCTGAAGCAGGTTCCAGGCTCCCAGCTGTCAGCACAGAGCCCGATGTGGGGCTTGAATTCACAAACCAACCGAAGCTGGACGTCTCACCGACTGAGCCACCCAGGCGCCCCAGCGACACACGTATTTTAACCCAGGCACAGAATGTAGTAACGAAAACGAAAAAACATGACGTGGTGAGGTACGGTCCAAGGAACGTCTGTTTATCAAGGATGCTTTTAAAAGCAGGTGAGCAAGCCAGAGAAACAGCGACAGGGTTTGCAAAACTTGTCATGGATCCAGGGCTGGCGTCCAGATGCAGGAACTTGTACAAATCAGGAAGAACTCAATCCGATGGGGAAGACGGGCGCTGTTCTCCACACACCTTGTGCACTACACACGTAGCATCCTGTCCTTTCCAATCCGTGTTTGTAAACAGCCCAGGTGACTGGTGTCACGAGGTAAGTCAGTGGGCTGGCCCTTCTGGGCTCAAAAGAACTCACTTCCTTTCATCTGCAAATGGCTATGGACTAGATCCCCTGGGTCTCTTGGGTTCTCCGGAAACAGAACGGAAGAGGCGTTCCGGCTCCATTGGGGGTCCCCTGCCCCTCAGCTTGGGACAAGACAGTTTACAGGAAACCCATATTTATGTTCAGCCCAAAGGAAAGAAGATGCTGGGATTCTTATTCTCCTCTTTGCCTCTGAATAGCTGGCACTGAGATTTAATTAAGGGATGTGTTGACATCCCACTAATGGGACACTTGTGAGCCCCTGACTTGGGGGCAGTGCTTGAGAGACTTGTGCCCCAGAGCAGTGTCTCTATTTGCTCTCGGAAACACACCTGAGCTGGAAAACCCGGGCACGCAATGTGCATAATGTGCGTCTGCTCACTAGCAATTAACCATCTCCCCCGACCACTGGGGAGGCGAACCCTGTGCCTCAGAAAATCATCCTCGGCAAACAAGGTTGATTAAATGCCTCTCCACGCACCGCGTGACGCAAGAGGCCGGGACAAGTCCCAGAGTTTGCAAACCCGTCTTCCTGCCAGGGTGCCCTTCAAATCCCGGGCTTTGTCCGTGACTTTGCAGCAGGTGCGAAGGAAGGAGCAGAGTTCAAAGGCAACTCGCTTTTGCAGCTGAGACTGAAGCCTGACACGGATATGTGAGCCGCTCCGTGCAATCTTTCAGGCTTCCAGAGAATGTCTGTGCCCACTGAGAACCCACGTTTTAGGGGACCCGTGCACATGGCAGCTGGGCTGATGGGGCTGGCTGGGAGCAGACTGCAAAATAATTCCAATGAAAAACAACACTTGGGGTTCCCGGGTGGCTCAGTTGGTTGAGCATCCGACTTCGGCTCAGGTCATGATCTCGCGGTTTGTGGGTTCGACCCCTGCCTCAGTCTCTGTGCCGACAGCTGGGAGCCTGGAGCCTGCTTCCGATTCTGTATGTCCCTCTCTCTCTGCCCCTCCCCTGCTTGCACTCTGTCTCTGTCTCAAAATTGTCAGATAAACATTTAAAAATGTATAATGAAATATTTCGGGGTGCCTGGGTAGCCCAGTTGGTTAAGCGTCCGACTTTGACTCAGGTCAGGATCTCTGAGCTCGTGACTTCAACCCCTGCATCAGGCTCTGCACAGACAGCTCAGAGCCTGGAGCCTGCTTCCGATTCTGTGTCTCCGTCTCTCTCTGCCCCTCTCCTTCTCGCGCTCTCTCTCTGTCTCTGAAAAATCAACATTTAAAACAAAACCTTTTTTAAACAAACATTTAAAAAATAAAAAAAAACAACACATGTTTGCTGAAGCAGTTTTCTGATCCTATCATCAGTTTCCAGGACTTTGCGAGGGGACTAGTGTGGCAGCACATGTGTGTCCCTCATCCCATCTTGAGGTTGTTCAACGCACACGTTGTGCTTACGCTAACTGGTTCTGCGTTCCAGAGTCGCAAAGCGTCAGGGCTCGGACGGGGCCGGTGAATAACCAGGAGGCTCCGAGGCGTGACAATGCTTTCTGGGAGTCCAGAAAACCAACTTTTCATTTTTTTAACGTTTATTTATTATTGAGAGACAGAGAGAGACAGAGCATGAGAAGGGGAGGGGCAGAGAGAGAGAGGGAGACACAGAATCCAAAGCAGGCTCCAGGCTCCAAGGCGTCAGCACAGAGCCCGACGCGGGGCTCAAACTCACGGACCACGAGATCATGGCCTGAGCCGAAGTCGGATGTTCAACCGACTGAGCCACCCAGACGCCCCCAGAAAACCAACCCTTTTTTTTAAATTTTTTTTTAACGTTTATTTATTTTTGAGACAGAGACAGACAGAGCATGAACAGGGGAGGGGCAGAGAGAGAGGGAGACACAGAATCGGAAGCAGCTCCAGGCTCCGAGCTGTCAGCACAGAGCCTGACCCGGGGCTTGAACCCACCAACTGAGAGATCATGACATGAGCCGAAGTCGGACGTTCAACCAACCGAGCCACCCAGACGCCCCCAGAAAACCAACTTTTAAAGAGAGTTCGGCAACGACAGCAATGGCATTGGGCAACGAATGCCCACGTTGGCCGTAGCACCGTCCGGATGATTTAAACTTGTGTCCTTGTCATGCGCTGTCTGTCCCCACCTGTCCTTCCAGAGGCACATGCCTTACGGGGTGGGGGGGTGAAAAGCGGGGCCGGAGACGCTGAGCAAAGTGCTCAGGTCCAACCGCCCAGACCTCATGATGCAAAGCCCCGTGTGCCCCTGCATCACCCAGTGCTTTCCTGTACAATGTGTACCTCTTGTGATGCAACCACCATGGGCTGAGCGCTTTGCCGGGTGCTTCCCAAGTGGCCTGGGAATTGTTTCTGGAACGAATGAATGCACGGATGAATGAATGGAAGTTTACAGGGACAGCAGTCGAGCCTGTGCCCCTGACTTTGGAACCCCTTTGACAGACCCTGCCGCAGTGGGACCCCAGGGGAGTCTGAACGCCTTCACACGACTTCCTTCGGGGTGGGAAGGTCAGCCTCTATGTAGACTCAGGGTCACACAGGCGTCTACCCAACAGGGACGGGCACGGGGGACAGAAACCACATTGCCCCGCAAGCCACGGCACGAGCCACACCGTGGATTGTAACTCAGCCGCCAAGAAGGCAACCCTGGTGTTTGCAAAACAGCCCAACGCCCACTTTTTCTCTCCGAGACTGGACGGACGTGTAGGTCCGGTTGTGACTGAAAATGGGGCCCCGCTCCAGACGTGTCAACAGGCAGTCACTTAGCCCCGCCGGGCGGTGCAGAAGAAGGGAATCTGGGTCTGAATGAAGACAGAAATGATGAGTTTGTGAAGCACGGCCAAGACAGCCCCCGCGTGGGAGCCTGTGAGGGCAGGTGCTCCCCACGGGGACCCCCCAGTCACCCCCGAAGAGGCCTGACCAACGGTCCACATGCAACCGTCACGCCCCCCTGACCGGGCAGGGCTCACAGGCCCCTTCCGAAGGCATGCTGGCCTGTTTTGCCTTGTGAGCACACCCAGCAACGGGAACCCAGCACCGCCAGATCTGCAAGGCGCCCACGCCCACGGTGCTGCCTCACATAACCGTTGACACGAGGCTCCGCGCACCAGACCTCCCGTTACACGTTTGCGACAAGCATCTCACGCGGGCGGGGGGGGGGGGGGGGCACGCCCCAGCTTAATCACGGCTAATCCCATGAAGCCACACTTTAAAATATTATTAACCTCATCTGTCTCGATTTGGGGCTAATGGAGCATCGTGGGGACGTTCTCCCCCACCGGGCGGTTATGCACATGTTTATGAATCCATTCTTCCACGGGGGCGGGGAAAAAAATTTTTTTTTTTTTGTTTCCTCCGAAGGGAAACCAGCAGAGCCCTGGGCGCGCGTGGCTACGGGTTACAAAGGGCACTAATTAAATGTCAGGCTTGACAGATTAAAATTATGAAATTTAAAATCGCCGAGAAGCTCTTTGTCATTGTCAAATTAGAAGTCAGGGTGATGAGATATGCGCGCTGAGCGGCGTAATGGATTGAATGGCAATCAGGTGTAGCACCGGCGTCGCCCGCATTTTGATCAACCACGACTTCACATCAAAGGCGGTGGCGGGGTGGGGGGGAGGGGCCCCATTTCTCATCCCCGCGGAGCGCGGGCGGCCGGCGGCATCCGTAATGCGCGCATATATGCACCTGGGCGCGAGGCAGGCAGCGAATTCGTTGGGGACGCGCGCTGAGCCACCGGCTGATTTATGGACTCACGTCAGGAAGGGACAGACCCCCGTCCTCAGTATTCAGAACGGAGGCGCCCAGGTGAGCCCAGGTGAACGTGAAAATGTCCCGCGGCCACCAGCCCCGGTCATGCTGTGGATTGCACGCAATTAGAAGTCTCGGGTGGGGATTGAAAAAGTCGCCCCCCCCCCCCACTCCTCGCAATGCACGGCTGGTGATGTGTGTTCTAGAAGGTTCTGGACACACCCTGGCGTGCCACACATCACAAGGTGCAGCCCAGGGGGACAGGGAACCGCCACAGGGAGCCCCCTCCGCCGGCCTGTCGCAGCCCCAATGCCCACCTCACGTGGCGGGGACAGGCGGCCCCCCGATGGCCTCCCGTCTACACAGGTAGCAACACTCCCGCCCCCAAAGCATGCAGAATTCCTTGTGAATAATTCAGCGGCCGTAACGGAAGGAAATACGACACCTTTCAAAGACATTCTGTAACGCCATACGTCTTAAGATGAGAACATCTCTCTCTCTCTCTCTCTCTCTCCTTCAAGAAGGGGTTTCCGTAAAAGATATGCCAAACCGGGAGCTGAAATCTGCCTGCAGTGTGTGGAAATCACCCCAAGCCCAAGGGGGAAAGTGACAGGGGATGGGGCCCCGGGGGCTGTGTTGACGGGGACGCACAGGACACCGCCAGTGACACCCCGGCCACACCCAGTTGGGACAGACGCATCTGCAGAGGAACCGAGGGCAGGGACGTGCCAGCACGCGGATCCCAGGGACTTCGAATCCGGGGTGTGGCACGAGATCCGCTCCCGCGCGTCTTTCCTTCTGTGCGGGTTCGATATTCCCGTTCTGCTCAACTTTTCAGAACTCCTTGCTTATCACAGTAAAACGCAGAGAACGTAAGGTTTACCATTGTGACACGTGGGTCATCACCATCTTGCCCAACCAGCACTGACATCCCATTCCCGAGTATTCTCATCCCCCCAAAGGAGACCCCGTCCCCATGAGATGTCACCTGCCTGTTCCCCTTCCCCAGTCCTTGGTGACCACTCAGCCACTTTCTATCTCTGTGGATTTGCATGTGTGGTTATTTTCTACAAACAAAGCCACACGTGACGTGGCCTTTTGTGTCTGCTGCTCTCCCTGACCGTCGTGTGTCTGAGGTCCATCCACACGGTAGCACAGGTCAGAGCTCTGTTCCTTTTCATGGCCGAGTAGTATTCCCCCGATGTAGCTGGACCCTACTCTGTCCATCCATCCATCCATCCATCCATCCATCCATCTGTCCATCCATCCATCCATCCATCTGTTGATGGAGATTGGGGTTGTTTCCACACAAGACTCTGTTCCTTTTCATGCCTGAGTAGTATTCCCAGACATAGCTGGACCCCAGTCTGTCCGTCCATCCATCCATCCATCCATCCATCCATCCGTTGATGGAGATTGGGGTTGTTTCCACACAGGACTCTGTTCCTTTTCATGCCCAAGTAGTATTCCCAGACATAGCTGGACCCTGGTCTGTCCATCCATCCATCCAACCATCTGTCCATCCATCCATCTATCTGCTGATGGAGATTGGGGTTCTTTCCACACAGAACTCTGTTCCTTTTCATCTCCAAGTAGTATTCCCAGACATAGCTGGACCCCACTCTGTCCATTCATCCATCCATCCATTCCATCCATCTGTCCACCCATCCATCCATCTGTTGATGGAGACTGAGGTTGTTTCCACACAGAAGTTTGTTCCTTTTCATGCCCAAGTAGTATTCCCAGACATAGCTGGACCCCGGTCTGTCCATCCATCCATCCATCCATGGATGCATGGCAGATGTCCATCCATGCATCCATCTGCCCATCGATGTCCGTCAATGGACATGGGGGTTGTTTCCATGCTTGAGCTGCTGTGAACATGTGTGTTCACGTATCTGGTTGAGCTCCTCTTGTGGAAGACCCTGGGTGGACACCACGGAGTGAACTTGCTGAGTCCTGTGGTCACTCCGTGCCTGACTTTGTCAGGACAAACCACACTGTTTTCCGCGGCATCTCAACAGTCCTGCCTTCCCACCAGCGATGCACAAGGCCTCCACTGTCTGCACATCTCCTCCAGCACCTGTTACGTTCATGTTTATTGGTACTGGTCACACAAGTGCCCTTTTTGTCACCATAATTATGCTCCCCCCCCCCCCAAGCTGGCTACAGAGTGGTTCTCACTGTCCTGCTGATTTCCATTTCCCTGGTGATGAGTTCCATTTCCCTGGTGATGAGTTCCATTTCCCTGGTGATGAGTGACACGCTGTGCATTCTCCCTGCTTGTTGGCCACGTGTATGTCTCCTTCCAACCAATGTTTTCCAGCCCTCCGCCCCCTCGTTAATTGGGTTGTTTGTCTCTTCGCTGTTGACTTCATAACAACCCTTTTACAAGCTTAGCTTCTGACCTTTTGCGGTAATTCTCTTAATTTGTGGAGGACTGTGTCTCCTCTACCATAGACTCTTGAGTGTGTGTGAAGCGGAAAAGCGACGGGGACCGCGTAGAATCCCAGGGCTGGGAGTCCCGTTGGGGTTTGGAGTCAGACTCCTTCATTTCAGGGAACTGCAACCAGTCAGGCGGACCCAGTGTGCTGCCATCCATCCCTGCCAGGGAAGATGCTTCCTTACTTTCTCCATCTTCTCCTTGGGTAAATGGCACCTATGGGCCCACAGGAGCCAGCATGGGCTGCCTTCCGACCCCAAAGAGTGTCCCCCAAATTAACATCCATGCAGAACCTTGTGATGTCACCTTATTAGGAAATACGATCTTACAGATGCTGTTGGGTTAAAATGAGCCCATCCTGGGTGAGGGGGGCCCTGAATCCAATGACAGGTGTCCTTGTGAGACAGAAGGGGAAACACAGAGGCAGAGACAGAGCAGAAACCACGTGAAGACAGAGGCAGAGACGGGAGGGATGCGGCCACAAGCCCAGGGACACCTGGAGCCCCAGAAGTTGGAAGAGGCAGGAAGGACCCTCCCCTGAGGCCTCTGGAGGGAGCACGAACCTCCCCTGCCTGGATCTCAGTGGTCCTGCCCCTCCTGGATCTCAG
Organism: Neofelis nebulosa; assembly: GCF_028018385.1. NCBI lineage: Eukaryota > Metazoa > Chordata > Mammalia > Carnivora > Felidae > Neofelis > Neofelis nebulosa. Next base: position 660,352 of record NC_080800.1, on the reverse strand, counting down.
CAACCCTGCCCTGCCTGGATCTCAGTGGCCCTTCCCTGCCTGGATCTCAGTGGCCCTTCCCTGCCTGGATCTCAGCAACCCTGCCCTGCCTGGATCTCAGTGGTCCTGCCCCTCCTGGATCTCAGTGGTCCTGCTCCTCCTGGATCTCAGCAGCCCTGCCCCTCCTGGATCAGTGGCCTTGCCCTGCCTGGATCTCAGTGGTCCTGCCCTGCCTGCTTCTCAGAGGTCCTGCCTGAATCTCAGGGGTCCTGACCCTCCCTGATCTCACTGGCCCTGCCCCGCCTGAATCTCACTGGTCCTGCCCTGCCTGCCTCTCAGTGCTCCTGCCTGGATCTCAGCAGCCCTGCCCCTCCTGGATCTCAGACTTCTGGTCACCAGAGTAGGGGCAGGATGGAATCAATTTGTTGTTCTAAGCTGCCCAATGTGTGGTCACTTGTCCACGGCCACTCTCAGAAACTCAAACAGTGCCCAGCAATAGAGTGCATGGCCAGGCTTTTTGACCCTTTGCTCTGTGCCTCATGCTGATCTCAGTCTTTCCACATACCTGGCTTTATTCCCACCTCGCAGCAGCCCCAGATGCATTGCTCCCATTTTTCAGAAAGGGAGAATGAGACCCTTGTGGGGGTGACCGACTAGCCCAGCAGCAGAATCTCCAGACCTGAATACGCAGGCCTCTCCCTCAAGCACAACACCTTCCGCTCTGGATGGAAACTTGGTCCTTTTACAAACATATTTATTGTTGTCCCTAAAACCTCTCTCCCTGGAACACATGCCATCCAGGCTGGCAAAAATGTCCCGTCTTCACCAGGACCTCCTCACTACCTCCCGTGACCCACCCTCTCTGCGCGTCGAATCCCCCAGAGCCCCTCCAGGGCCGGCCAATGCTAGACAATCAAACGCATGTGTGTCCGTGAAGGGACAAACATCGACCTTACACAGGGACTCTGTTCTCATGAATTTCCTCGCCCCTTTTCTCCCCTCTGTGTCCCCCGAAGATGGTATTTGAACGTTCCCAAGTCTCAGAACTCGTTTTTATGATCTGTTTTGTATCAAATACACAATTAAAAACTGAAATCAGGGAGTCCTTGAAAGGGGAAGAGTAGTGACGAGGTCCTGGTAAAGAGGGGACATTTTTTTCATTTTCCTGGATTTTCCTGGCCGAAAGATTTTTTAAATTTTTTTAAATGTTTATTTATTATTGAGAGACAGAGAGACAGAGCGTGAGCAGGGGAGGGGCAGGGAGAGAGGGAGACACAGAATCCGAAGCAGCTCCAGGCTCCGAGCCGTCAGCACAGAGCCCGACGTGGGGCTCAAACTCGCAAACTGTGAGATCGTGACCTGAGCCGAAGTCGGACGCTCAACAGACTGAGCCACCCAGGGGCCCCAGAAGATGTTTTTTATGTGTCACAGAAAAATACAGCTGACGTTCGCTCCAGTCACAACAAAGAAAACAATGAAAGATGTGTACAAAGGAAAGCAAGGTGCTGACTGGTACTATATATTTCTACAAAAACGCTTCCAAAATTAGTCAGATATTGAAATCTATGTGGAAACACAGGTATGTTAATAGCGATTGATACCCATGTCAAGATTGTTCATTGATTGGGAAGGTCCGTTTAGCCACATACGAGGAAGGATGGGTCAGCGATGCCCTTTCGGACGCCATGATTTGACTCCCATGGTGGCCAGCCTGGATGGCACGTTCCAGAGGGACGGGGCGATGTTGGGTCCACCTCGATCGGCCAAACCCTCAGGAAGGGAAAACCACATCATTCGCTGGGAAACCACGACTGAGAATTCAGAAACATGTCTGACGAAGACCCTAAGGGCTCCTTCCGTGAGCCCCTGTGTGCGTGCATCTTGGCATTTGACGACCTCCAGTACGTGACGTGCACCTGTTCTCCGCCTGACTGGAGCCCCGCCTGGAGCTCCCCAACCCCGCCAGGTCCGTGGCCCCTCGAGTTGGTCTCTATCACGTCTGAGACCCGCCGTCAGCTCAGGGAGCTGCATCCTTGGCCCCTGCAGAAACCACATGGTGAGTCGGGGAGAACTTCCGCTCTTTGCAGACAAGTCGAGGAGGGGCTGGGGGTGTCTTGTAAGCAAATCGGTAATTAACAGGACACAGGACGCTACGTCAGCTACACTGAGCTCAGACATTTCAGTACCGAATGCAACCATTTCACTCCTGCACCTGCTTGAACGTGAACCCGTCACGGCATGGATACCCTCACCAGTTGTCCGCGGGCCTCCCAAATTCACCCGCGTTCCTGTCCTGCCTCCATCCCAGGATGGGTCTATTTATCTCGTAAAGATGCCTAAGAACCACAGAGAGTAGAGTCCGCTCTGGTCACGTGCAGGCTAATCCCAAAGCGATCGCGGCCGTATTTCTGTTCTTGGCCGTTTTCTACCACTTTAGATTTACCACACGTGGGTTTTGCATTTTGTAAGTTGCTGCACGAGGCCGATAACCAGCACCATCCATTAAAATACAGTACGTATTCTCCAGCCCATCATGTTGAGCGGCCACACCCTCCATTATGAGACAGGACTGTATTTCCTCCGTCCCGAGGGCAGATGGGTCTCTTGTCCCCCGACTGCAGCCCCCGCCGGCCCCGCCACCCCCAGCGATGAAACAGGATAGAAATGCCCGGTGTGAGAAGCATCCAGGATGGGCTCACTGCTAAGTCAACACGCATATTTCCCTTGGGAGGCAGAAATGCACCGAAGACTCACAAGGGAATGTCTTCCTCGAGCACAATTTGCAAAAAGGCGTCCTTCATGGGGAGGACGGATAAAATTCATGCACATCAGCACATACCACATCCCGCTTGGGTGACCACCCGGGTCAGGCTGGGACCCCAGAGTCTGCTGAGGGCAAGATCCTAGCAGGCACTGTTGGGATGTGTCTCCAGGAAAAAAAAAATGCATGTTGTGGGGGAATTGGTATGAGGGGCTCTGTCTCCCTCCCTCTCCCTCTGTCCCTCTGTTCCTCTCTCTCCTGGACTTGCTACCCCCTTCCACCTGTCTCCATCTACCCTTCCCTGTCTACTCAGGATTTCTCAAGCTCCCGGTCCCTCTGTCTCTCTCTGGCTCATTAATTCACAGCTGCTTTTGACCCCACATCCTGGTCCTGTCTGGGGAAATGGTGAGAGTCCGGACCCTCTATCCCAACGACTGAGACCAAGATCTGTACAGATCCCCCCCCTCCCCCCCCCCCCCCCCATCCTGGATGATCCACTCTGTCCGTCCTAGAAGCATCTCCCACCCTGGTAATTACTAGGAACTAACACGTACAGAAAACGTGTTCCTGGGCACATTGCTCAAGGTGACCAGGCAGGTGTTCATTCCTTTTGTCTCCTGCAGCAGCCTTCCTCCTGCCACGTGGTGTCACGGCAGCCTCGTGCGAACCTGCACTGGGAAAACAAGATGGCAACACACTTACCGTCTTCCTCGGCTCCTTCCAGAAGGTTATTAATTCCTCGAACGTTGTTGCAGGCAAGTGGAAGGAAGTGGCAACCAGACATCCGAAGATACCGAGGCGGGTGCGTTAAAATTCCAAAATCGGACTGAATACCAATCACTCGGACACAGCACGGTCTGCAGCCCAGGACGGGTGTTCAGTGGCATCTCGTGACCACAGAATGTTCTGGAAGAATGCTGATGGATCAGGCACCCTTCACAATGAGCCCCTGGCTCAGGCCCCCAGCGGATGCTCGTGTGGATCGTGAGTGGATCATCAGTGGGGATCATCAGTGGACGACAGTGTGGGGTGCAGATAAGGCCAGCCAGCTGTTCCCGTAGTCCCTCGCCACTGTCTTGCTGTCCTCATGTTTCTGTGTGCCCCCAGCAGGACAACCTGCCCTCAGGAACCCCCAGGCGTCACTGCGGTCTGGACACTGGAGCTCCTGGGAGCCACAAGTGTGTGGGTGTGGCTGTGGCTGTGGCAGAGGAAAGCCTGGGCAAGCACATAGAGGGGTTGACCAGAAGGCTGAACGTCTGAGCGCCTGTCAGCCACTAGGGGTCCCCACACAGGCAGAACCTTGTGGGGGGAGGCTGTCCACACCCAGAGGGGGAGACAGCACATGTGGGGCTGTGTGCGTGGCCCCAAAACACGGGGGGCTGGGCTCCTGCACCCTCTATACTCACGGACCACAGAACTAGCTAACACAACAATGCCAACGAGAAATCCCGGTGTCTGTCCTTGGGGGGAAGGGAGTGACGTTCCCTCAGCCCTGGCTCTCTGAGCATTCAGGCAACAAGAGCGAACCTGTCCAAACCAACAGCGAGGGGCTGGCAGTTACGGCACCCCACACCCCCGATCGCCAACGACGTTTTCTTCCAGGGAGAGATTTTTGTGTGTCTCTGTCCACATCCAAACTTCTTCCTTCCACGTGGCCCTGTCTTCTCTCTCCATAAATACGTCACCTTGCAGTCTAAACATTCAAAACAAGGGCGCCTCTGTGTCCCTTAGAGTTCAGGTGAATCCGGCCATCCAAGATATTTCACGCTGCCACAAAATGTTAAATTTGGGTCTGGTTTCTGGGTGTGGGCCGGGCCAGTCGCGGGTTGCGGGTTCGTGTTCCCAAGAGTCTGTGGCTTTGCCACGGCATGATCTGCAAGAGGGGGCCGCTGGGGCGTGCTTCCCAGAGTCTGAGTTCAGTGCATGGGTGCTTACGTGGACACCTTTCCTCAGTCCTTCCTTGTGCCCTCTCAGGGCACCAAGCCTCTTGCCTCAAGGACCTACCGTCACAAGCTTATTATAACTGAATCGCATCCACAAGGACCCAATTTCCAAATAATTCCATTCACAGGTGCCCAGATCTCAGCCTTCAATTACCTTTTGGGAGCAACCACAGGTCTGCATCAAACCATCTTTGAACAAGTCGTGTTAATCCAGCAGAATCAATGTCAGTCACCCAGAAAATTACAAAAAAAATAAAAATAATAATAATAAAAAAATGGGGCATCTGGGTGGCTCAGTCGGTTAAGCATCTGACTTCGGCTCAGGTCACAATCTCACAGTTCATGGGTTCAAGCCCCGCGTCGAGCTCTGTGCTGACAGCTCAGAGCCTGGAACCTGCTTCGAATTCTGTGTCTCCCACTCTCTCTGCCCCTCCCATGCTCATGCTCTGTCTCTGTCTCTCTAAATAATAAATAAACTTTAAAAATTTAAAAAAAAAAAGCAAAACAGAAAATTACCAGGGTCCCAGGACCTGGAAACTCAGTCCTGAAGTTGATTTTTTTTTCAAGTCCTGAAATTTAAATGCATGGGTGTTTTTCAGGGCGTCACCAACGACTGTCAACATTCCCCCCGGCTGATGCGGACACAGATTGCAAAGCGTGTTTTCGTAGGAAAGGAACGTCGTATGTGTGAACGCAAAGCTGGATGAGTCTATCTGTATAACACTTGTTGTCCTGACTCTATTTCTGTTAACTTCTTACTTTGTTTTATGAGCTTTAGTCATAAAGCTTGTTTGATTTAGGAAATTGTATTAAAATAGGCGATAAGACTGTCATCTGAGATCTGCTTGTTATTTTCCCCGCTTGTCATTAAAGTGATTGATAATTTAGGGTACAGGAGCAGAACAGGCAAGATTAAAGCTGAAACCCTCTATAAATTAGAGGGGTTCGCGTGAGCCACACTGCGTCGGGCTGTCAGAAACACCTCAGCACCTGGCTGTGAGCTTGGTAGGAAGAGGGAGACGGGCAGGCAGACCCGGGACCTCCAGCCTGAAGCCTGACGTCCTTCTGCCGTGACCCAGCTTCGCGGTCAGGCTCACCCTCGTGCATCGTGTACGGCCTTTGGCTCCACAGACGGAGGCAGATGGGAGAATGTGAGACACCGAGAACCGCAGTTTCTGGAATCAGGGCGAGTCCTGTATGGCTTTCAGAGGATGGTCTTCACCGTGTGGAAGGCGGGTTGCAAAGGCTCCGGGCGAGAGGACTGTCTGGGGAGGTGAGACATCCAACGTGCAGCACAGGTAGAGGAGGTGAGCAAGACGTCCCCAGCCCCTCAGCCACCACCCCAGGTACTTGTGCACCAGGTAAGTCCCTCTGGGAGGGAGAGGCGCCCCATGGTGTCCCCCATTAGGGGAAATTCTGGATGTGGAAACGGAGCTTGAACACTGTGGGTCGCACGCCATTAAGATAAGTTCAGCAGAGCACCAAGCCCCCAGGTCACATCTCCATTGAGTCCTCAGCTGGGTCATCTGTAAAATACGTGGCTGTCTCTGGTGGAGAAAGAAGGCCTCCACTGTGACCTGATGGGCCATTTCACACAGAGAAAGCACACAAGGCTAGAGTGGCTGCCTTTGAGGAGAATCGGCCCTGAGGGGTCTTGTAAAGTCTTTTAACTTTTACAGTTCCAGGGCCACAGTGCATGCCTCCATTTTTCCTCCACAGGCAAAGCTTTCTTAATTTTGGACACTGGACCTGGGGAGCTACAGCAAGGAGATGGGGTCCCTCTTGGTCAGAAAGGATCAGTCGTGCAAGCCGGCACACGGGGCCTGCCGGGCGTGCAGCCAGTGTGCAAACAAGCATCCGGGGCTCACGTGGCTCCTGGGTGAAGACTTCAGTTTGCAGCCCCTCGCTCGCAGCACCCACCAGTTTGCCCACATTTCCTGCAACCTCCATACTAACTGTGGTTCGTTCTGGCCTCGGGCCCTGAGACATAGTAAATGTATGTTGTTTCCAGCCACCCAGCTCCCAGAGACTTGTTATAGCAGACGGGGCAAACTCATACACCGCCGGGTGTATGTAGCTCTGGGCAAGCGTCTGTCCCGCGAGGTGGCTACAATGTACACAGTGCATGTGCGTGGATGTTACGCCCTGTGGCGCATCTTGGAGAACCAGGGTTTCACCTGCAACAGTAGCCCCTTCGCACGTTCCGTTCAGGCTGCGAGTGCACTCCCAGCACCCTTCTCAGATAAGTCCAGCCTCTAGCGGGAGACAGCCCGCCCTCCGGGCCCCACGCCCGCCCCTTCCTTTTACGGGCCATCACCTTCACGGTTCGGAGCCCCCCGCGAAAACAGGGTCTCAGTTCATTAGAGGAGGGTCAGGCTCGCCAGCAGCTTGCAATAAAGAAATTAGCAAAACCAGAAGCTGCAATTCTGTAGAAACCCTCAAAAACAAAGAGGATTTAAAGTGACAAGATCCAATTAAATTTAATTACCCAAGCTGTATTTTCATTTTAACTGACACTTTTTATTAAGGAACCGTATGCACTAAAGCCAGCAACCCAGACCAAATTGTATCCTGGTAACACAGTTATCGTATGCAAAACTCTGAGTATCTAATTTTCTAAAACGAAATTAGGCACAGGGGGTTTGTAAAAGGTTTTCTTTGTTTGGGGCTCAGGAACACCGCTCTCAGTTTACTCTTGACGTGGTATTGTGTTCATCACAAGAAGCCGTGATGCACACACACACACACACACACACACACACTAAAAGTTACTCAGAGAGAGCATGACAGTGATTTGTTTGAACTTGCTTCCGATTGCAATGCACCGTCGACAATAAAAGGGACCGCCTTCCCAGTTTTCCTGTTTGAAAGTCATTTTCCGCCCCCCGCGACGAGTCTGGAGGATTTAATTGGTGGCTCAGGGACACCACACGCTTGAACACAATGTCTCCTCTCCACGTCCCCACCCCGTGCTCCCCTTGTCGCGTTCAGCAAAGACAAAGCGGTTAATTAAAATGGCCTTTTAAGTGTCAGTTGATGCTAGGCCTCGTTGACATGATTCTTGGGAGTCTGACGCTGACACAGCACGAGGCTCGAGGAGGGGGATGCCGTCCGAGCCAACACGGGATGCTGGGACGGGGTGGCTTCTCCTCCGAGCCTGTGTGTCCCCGCTTCTGTGTCTTGTAAGGACACCTGTCATCGCGTGCAGGTCACCCTCACCCAGGATGAGCTCATCCCCAGATCCATCACCCGATCACATGTGCAAAGACCCTGTTTGCAAACATGCCCCCGTTCCCAGGCCACGGGACTTAGGACAAGGACGTGGCCTCTTGGGGCGGGTGGCTCCCATTCAGCCACTGTGCCTGCCTGCCCGATGCATTCCCCGTGGGACCCCCCCTCCACAGCCTCTTGGAGGAAAAGGCAGAGTCTGCGTGCACAGGGAACACGAGGGCCACTCCGTGTCTGGAAGTGTGGCTCAAACCCAAAGGGAAAACCCACAGCGCATGGAGACAGATGCGGACTTGGGAGGAGGCTGTTGGACACACACGGTGGGCTGCAAGACGGGCATCTGAATCCAGGGTCTCGTGTGCCCCACACTTGTGGCTGGTGACACCGGGCTTCGTGGCACACATGTCAACGTGTGAAACGAAATGGCATGAAAAGGCACCTGCTCCTAATGTTTTCATCACCACAACAGCAGGCCGGCTCACGGCAGTGGTATCCCCGAGCGTCTCTGGGACCCACCCTCTTGGAGGGACACAGGGGTCCTTTGGCCCATCTTCCAAGGCACCTGGACACGCGAGATTATCTCAAAAGCAAACCCAAAGCCACCAGCAATGGTGACAACAGCCTGGCTTTTCTGTCCCCGCCTCCCTGCCGTCCCGTTCGTCCCATCCACGTCTTTGGGTTCCTGTAGCGGCTTCCAGTTCGGTCCGAGAGCCCCCCAGCAGCTCAGCGAGCACATCCAGCCCGGACATGACACCACGTGGGTGACATCCTATATCTCGGAAGCAGGAGCTCGTCAGCCAGGTGAGGCATTCAGCCACGGACCTGGCAGCGGCCGGTCTTCCTGGCTCAGAGCAAAGTGTCTGCCCCCAGGGTGTCCATGAGGAAGCGTCTGCACAGGAAACACTGTTATGTAGGCAATTAAGAAACACGCCAGGAGCCCGGGAGGCCACTCACCCCGGGCGCGAAGGAAGACGTGACAAGGCACGAAAGAAAACACTTGCGAGTTTTACGGCGTCAAAGGAATTCTGACCCGCTGCATCCCACCGGCTGCCTCTGAATATTTCCCCTCTCCGTCGGCAAAGGGGGCTCTGGGGAGCTCGTGGGGGGCCCGGTCCGCACCCCGCGTCCCCACGAGGGTGACCAGCAGCCGCTCCCGACGCAACGCAACGTCTCCTTTCCTCCTTTGCGGTTGGCAGAGTGCGTCCCACGGTGGCTTTGCCCTGCTCCCGGTCACGGGCACCCCCACGCGGTGCCCAGACACCTCGGGAAAGTCAGGGAATCAATGGAGACACAGAACCACATTGTCTTGTGGCCACTTTGCGCGTGGAACAGACATGGCGTTTTTTGCCCTCCAGAGTGCCCGTACGACCCAGCAGTGCCGTGCCCGCGTAGACACCCCAAAGAGTGGAAACCGGGGCCCCAGCCAGCTGCGCACAAGCGTGACTCACAAGAGTTCAAAGGTCAAAGCAGCCCAAATGCCCATCAGTGGCCGCGTACATGAGCACACCACAGTGTCTGCACGCAGCAGAATATGACTTGGCCACGAAAAGGAGCAAGGCTTTCACACCGGGGGCCACGTGGATGCACCTTGCGGGAACGAGGCTCAGGGAGACACACAGACACCCAAGGCCACGTCGCGCTTGGTCCCACATGTAGAAAATGTCCACAACAGGCAAAGCCACACAGTCAGAAACTAGATCCTCGGCCGGCGTGAGCCACAGAGGGGACGTGGCGCAACCACCCACGAGGACAGGGTCTCCATGTGGCGGGATGAAACGGTCCTCCCACGAGAGAGAGGTGATGGTGGCCCAACACGCTGGATGTGCTAAACGCCACTGGATTTTAGACGCTAAAATTGCCCCTTTTCCGTGAGCTCCACATCAGCGATTTTAAGGAGATGTTGGAAGAAGTTATGCAGGTGACTAAACATTCTTTCCCTTCCGTTAAAAAAAACAAACAAGCAAAGAAACTCTACAAGGGGCAAGGGTGAGGTCCTGCACCGTGTGTAGAGTCCTCAAGGAAGACATTCAGGCACAAGACTCGGCAGTCACTGACCCACGCGCAGCCTTAATTAACGTGCACACAGCGGCTGACGAGACCCTCTGACCCAGGCGCTGCCCCCCCATCGTAATCTCATTGCCTGCATCCTGGAGAATCTTGGCGGATAATCTCAACAGTATTCTAATAACTATCCTGTCTGCAGCCCATAGCCTGGAGTTATTGATTTTCTGACTCAATAAAACCCTCAAGTCCGTGACCATGCCTCATTGTCCAAACTTCCCCCAGGATATGTTGAAAAGAGAAAGCCACGTTGGCCCTTAAACATGAAAAGTGCAATTAGCTATTTTAACTCCTGTCGTGCCCGGAAAAACCTCTCTGCGGTGGGGCGGTGCTGTGCACGGTGTTTCCAATTTCCCATCAATGCCCAACCCCCTCGTTGTAAGTGACTCACTGGTTTATTTGTGAAATTCGCCCATGGCCTCCCACACATCCCCCACCCCGCTGCCCGACTTTCCAGACGTCATCCCACAAGGCAACCTGCGCTGTTTGCACAGAAACTTCTCTTCTGTGAGTTTCTCTGTAAAATCAAAATGGAAAGCTTTTAGGTGCATTAGATTGTCCCCACACCCACAGTACCACCCGCCATTTGCAATTTTCCCTGTTTTCGCCACTATGTCTCCACGCTTGATGTGTCTTGGTCTCCAAGGGACTGCAGAAGAAGGTCCAACTTACCACAAACTATCACCTTTACCACCACACATGGCACCCATGTGCATGGACCATGTGCCCCCTTGACCTACAAATGAACCTCCCACACTATTCCGTGTCAGAATCATGGATTCCCCATAAGTCCCATCACTGGTTATTAGCCTACCTACATTGTGGGGTGTTCAAAAGTGATATAACGGGGGAATTAGGGCACACATAGCTCAGTGTCATCAAGGGCATTCGTATTGTTGTGCAATCGTGCCCACCATCCATCTCCAGAACTTTCCATGTCCCCAAACTGAAGCTCTGTCCCCATTAAACACTACCTCCCCGTCCCGTTTCCCAGCCCCTGGCACCACCATCTACTCTGTCTCTATGGATGAGACTCCTATACTGACCTCATATAAGTGGAATCACACAGGATTTGTCCTTTTGAATCTGGTTTATGTCACTGAGCACCACGTCCTCAAGGTCCATCCAGGTCATACCTTCCTTTTCAAGGCTGTGTAATAGTCCACTGTGTGGATGGACCATATGTTATTCATCTATCCACCCATCCATCCCTCCATCCATCCATCCATCCATCCATCCATCCTTCCTTGCATCCATCCATCTGTCCACCCACCCATCCATCCATCTACCCACCTACCCATCCAGCCAGCCAGCCAGCCAGCCACCCACCCATCCAACCATCCATCTGTCCATCCATCCATCCATCCATCCACCCCTCCACCCACCATCCAACCATCCATCCATCCATTTACCCCCCCTACCCATCCAGCCAGCCAGCCATCCACCCCCCTCCCATCCATCCATCCATCTACCCACCTACCCATCCAGCCAGCCAGCCAGCCAGCCACCCATCCAACCATCCATCTACCCACCTACCCAACCATCCATCCTTCTGTCCATCCATCCATCTATCCACCCACCCACCTACCCACCATCCATCTGTCCACCCACCCATCCATCCATCTATCCACCTACCCATCCATCCAGCCAGCCAGCCAGCCAGCCACCCACCCATCCAACCATCCATCTGTCCATCCATCCATCCATCCATCCACCCCCCCACCCACCATCCAACCATCCATCCATCCATCTACCCCCCCTACCCAGCCAGCCAGCCAGCCATCCACCCCTTCCCATCCATCCATCCATCTACCCACCTACCCATCCATCCAGCCAGCCAGCCAGCCAGCCACCCATCCAACCATCCATCTACCCACCTACCCAACCATCCATCCTTCTGTCCATCCATCCATCCATCTATCCACCCACCCACCTACCCACCATCCATCCGTCCATCCATCCATCCATCCATCTACCCACCTATCCATCCATCCATCCAGCCAGCCAGCCACCCATCCAACCATCCATCTACCCACCTACCCATCCATCCATCCTTCTGTCCATCCATCCATCCATCCACCCACCCACCTACGCACCATCCAACCATCCATCCATCCATCCATCCATCTACCCACCTACCCATCCATCCATCCATCCATCCATCCATCAATCTGTCCATCCATCCATCCATCCACCCATCCATCAATGGACACTGGGGTTGTTTCCACCTCTCAGCTACTATTAATAATCCTGCTATAAACACAGGGTGCAAATATCTCTCTAGGGCCCTGCTTTCAATTATTTTAGGTAGTTGCCCAAAACTGGGATTTCTGGATCATATTCTGTGCTCATTTGTTTGAGGAATCGCCATCCTGTCTTTACAGCATGGGCACTGTTGTCCTTTGCCACCAACAGTGCACACGGGTGCCAATTTCTGCACATCCTACCAGCACATCCTTATTTTTAAGAGGAAGATGTTCAGAGGCAGAGAGAGACAAAGAGAGAGAGAGAGAGAGAGAGAGAGAGAGAGAGAGAGAAGTTGAATATGAAGAGGTTTTGTGTGTGAAAGCTTTCTTTCGGGTCTTTTGAAGGCTGTGCTGTGACCAACCCTTGCTAGTCCCTCAGGCTCTCCCTGGATCATCATCCCTCGAGGGCTGAATCCGCAGTGTGTGTGCACGCGGGGTGCCACCAAGGGTCACAACGATGGTGATGGCTGCACTTCTGGCATGTTGGTTTATGGAGAACCCTTCACTCGAGTTATGTGTGCCTTTGACCCCTACACCAGCCCCATGAAGGGCATACACCGAGGCTGCTCTCTCACTACCTACCAATCTGCCCACCCGCGGTCCATGCAGGGCAGCAGACACTTCCCATCTTGAAGGACACAGCCTTCACCATCCCATTCTGCAGCAAAAACTTCTTGGTGGCTTTATGAACATTGTGCTCAATGCTTCCACCTGCCCCCTGCATCTACCCATCAACTGTCTCCTCCCTGCTGTGTACCCAGAGAGCTTCTCCTGGTCACCACATGGATGGGTGCTCTTGTCTGCCAGTTTCCGGTGGGGACTGGCCGATGCAGATGTAGCAGGAAGCGGGAGCAGGGAGGACGGGGTGCTGGGTGTTTATTCATCCATGTCTCTTCTTGGCTTACCCCACCTGGGCTCCTGCTACTGAGCCCTCTACCTTCTGGTAACTTCTCCTCCGCTTGGTCTCATCCTGCCTGCAGTGATAACAGCCCCCCACCCATGCCAGCCGAAGTCTCTACCCCAGCCCTGCCTGCTTTCCGGAAACTTCTGTAACAGGTCTTTGGTCTGGCAGGCACTATGGAGACCAGCGTGGCTGGAGCAGAGCAATTGGAGAGGGTTTAAGGCCGCATATCACGTCCTGCCGCCATCTTGGAGAAGCCTGGAATGTTGAGCTAAGGTTCGAGTAGACGCCAGTCGTCTTCTTACCTATCTTGGGCTGAAGGATCGAGAAAGAATATAAGAGCCCTGAAGTCTACGGTGTCCGTTTCTTTTCTCGACAAGACCGGGGGTTGATCTGAACTCCCGGGTTGAACACCAAGACCGTGGTATCTAGTTAGTGTCCAATATGTGCTTGAGCACGAATGTTCCCAGAGCCCCGACGTATGTGTGCCCTTCACTTCTCTTTCCGACTCCGCGGGCTTTGGCTTTGCTGTGTGGCGCCTGTGCTCTGCCCCCGGAGACCTGGCAAGCTGCCACGACAGACCACCCAGTCTAATCCTGGAACGTCCACGGGCTCACAGCCTTCTGGAATGTTCCCGCCAGGCACTCGGAGGTAAAAAATCGCCCTGGCCTCCATCTCACCAGTGCTGAGGGGATTAGCGAGATTTTGTTTATAGAGGCCCCTGACCTCCTTCTGGAGACGTTCTCAAAATAATAACCCAGAAAGCAGCTCTGATTGAGAATGTCTGTTACGGAATACCTACCGCCTTTCGCTCCCCGGGGGGAAGATTAAAGCCCAAACAGGACTCGTGCCGAACGTCCCTGTTCGAACAGACGTACCGGTCGAACCGGTTGACGCCACACACGAGTGCAGCCCAGAGGCATCCCCGCAAAAGCCCAGAAGCCACACGGCGTTGGGCCAAACACACTGAAGGCACGCGCGTCCCTCCGCGGGGGGTGCTGGTGGTAGGAGTAACGAGGTGGCATTGCTGTCCCCTCTGCAGGGCCACCTCCAAATGCACAATATCACTTTATTGATGATTTCTGAATTTCCATTTTAATAAAATAAATGGAGGGACCAGCAGATAATAGTGCTGTTCAATATTTATGAAGTGCCTTTTTAGAATAAATTCAGAAATTCAGTATTAATCATTACAACCATTACACTCCGAGAGCACATAAATAACAACTGGGAACAGCATTTATTTTTTGAAAACCCATAATGAAAAGCAGCTGAGTACCCAATTTCATTTTCGACACATTCATCGTCCTGGTTGGATTTATTGTGATTCTAAAGAGACATTCCCCGCTTACCCTGAGCCCAAAATATAGGTGTGATAATAACCGCTTTCCCCCACATTGATGTGAATAAGCACTTTTTTATTTAAAGCAAGAACAGTAGTCCGGGTTTTTTTTTTTTTCCTTTTTTTCCAGCAGCGAAGGAGAACATTTTTCTTGTAGAGAGACAGAGCCATGCACCAGGGACGTGTTCCCAGACCCCGTGCATCGGAATCGAGAGTGAAACAGTCGTTGAGCTGTGGAGAGTGGAGTATGTCCGGGAGAGTAGAACCAGGTTGCGGGCATACGGATCTCCTGCGTTGAACAAAGCACATTCGGGGTGACCCTGGGGGAGGCGATTAGGCAGAAACGTCTCGTCAAGCTGCTGAGGAGTCCTGGCTGGATTTCTGTGCATTGCAGGTGGCTTCCACCCAGGGTCTCAGCTCCGGTGGTCCCACCCCTTTGTGTGGTCCCCACTGTAGGACTCTCCTACACCTGACCCAACGAAGGACCCCAGACCTGGGCTCTTACACCAACAAAAGTTTGTTGTCCCCCAGTTCTGGACAACGGAAGTCTGACGCGCACGTGGGGCGGGGTCCCTGAGATCCAGGCGGGACAGGGCTGTGCTATGCCCAGATAAGGTCCCATTCACAAGTTCCAGATGGGCGTTAATCTCTGTTCTTGGGACAATGGGACCTCACCCAACCACGTTCTCTCCCAGTTTGGACATCCCTACCCCAGCACCAGAAACAGCAAATCAAAGCAGATGTGTAGGGGTTTGCTCCGTACGGAACAGCTCTTTCCTAAATTATTATGCTTTTAAAGACAAATTCAGTGTAGTATTGGATATTCCCTGTAAGTGCCTGAAAACAGGCAGTAAATTGTCTGAAATAAAATTTAAATCCCGGCTTAATGAACTCTACGCTGTAGATGTATATTAAGGCTTTACATCAAGTGCACTTTGCTCATCTATCTACACGGTTACTGTTACCACATGGTCTGGATTCTCCTGGTCACACTTAGGTCCTGCCGGGGCCAGGGAGCCTAGAAATCATGCTTGCTTGTGCTGAAAGCTATCTTCAAAAAGTTAATATCGACCTGGACCTTGTGAATAAGATCTTAATTTGGAAACAGGGTCTTTGAACATGTAAGTGAAGGATCTGAGGGGAGCTCATCCTGCATCAGGGTGGCCCTAAATCCAATGATAGGTGTCCTTGTGAGAGACAGAAAAGACACAGGGACAGAGAGGAGAAGCGACATAAATTATGGAGGCAAAGACGGGAGGGATGTGGCCATGAGCCCAGGGATGCCTGGAGTTCCAGAAGCTGGAAGAGGCAGGAAGGACCCTCCCCTGGAGCCTCTGGAGGGAGCACAGCCTTGCCTGGATCTCACTGACCCTGCCTGGATCTCAGCAGCCCTGCCTGGATCTAACTGGTCTTGCCCTGCCTGGATCTGAGGGGTCCAGCCTTACCTGGAGCTCAGCGGCCCTGCCCTGCCTGGATCTCAGTGGTCCTGCCCCCCCTGGATCTCAGTTGTCCTGCCCTGCCTGGATCTCAGGGGTCCCGCTCCTCCTGGATCTCACTGGTCCTCCCCTGACTGGATCCCAGCGGCCCTGCCCTGCCTGGATCTCAGTTGTCCTGCCCACCCTGGATCCCAGTGGCCCTGCCCCCCCTGGATCTCAGTTGTCCTGCCCTGCCTGGATCTCAGCGGCCCTGCCCTGCCTGGATCTCAGGGGTCCCGCTCCTCCTGGATCTCACTGGTCCTCCCCTGCCTGGATCCCAGCGGCCCTGCCCTGCCTGGATCTCAGCGGCCCTGCCCCGCCTGGATCTCAGCGGCCCTGCCCTGCCTGGATCTCAGTGGTCCTGCCCCCCCTGGATCTCAGTTGTCCTGACCTGCCTGGATCTCAGGGGTCCCGCTCCTCCTGGATCTCACTGGTCCTCCCCTGACTGCATCCCAGCGGCCCTGCCCTGCCTGGATCTCAGTTGTCCTGCCCTGCCTGGATCCCAGCAGCCCTGCCCTGCCTGCATCTCAGTGGTCCTGCCCACCCTGGATCCCAGTGGCCCTGCCCCCCCTGGATCTCAGTTGTCCTGCCCTGCCTGGATCTCAGCAGCCCTGCCCTGCCTGGATCTCAGGGGTCCCGCTCTTCCTGGATCTCACTGGTCCTCCCCTGCCTGGATCCCAGCGGCCCTGCCCTGCCTGGATCTCAGCGGCCCTGCCCTGCCTGGATCTCAGCGGCCCTGCCCTGCCTGGATCTCAGTGGTCCTGCCCTGCCTGGATCTCAGGGGCCCTGCCCCTCCTGGATCTCAGTGGCCCTGCTCTGCCTGGATCTCAGCGGCCCTGCCCTGCCTGGATCTCAGCGGCCCTGCCCTGCCTGGATCTCAGTGGTCCTGCCCCCCCTGGGTCTCAGTTGTCCTGCCCTGCCTGGATCTCAGGGGTCCCGCTCCTCCTGGATCTCACTGGTCCTCCCCTGACTGCATCCCAGCGGCCCTGCCCTGCCTGGATCTCAGTTGTCCTGCCCTGCCTGGATCTCAGCGACCCTGCCCTGCCTGGATCTCAGGGGTCCCGCTCCTCCTGGATCTCACTGGTCCTCCCCTGCCTGGATCCCAGCGGCCCTGCCCTGCCTGGATCTCAGCGGCCCTGCCCTGCCTGGATCTCAGTGATCCTGCCCTACCTGGATCTCAGTGGTCCTGCCCACTCTGGATCCCAGTGGCCCTGCCCCCCCTGGATCTCAGTTGTCCTGCCCTGCCTGGATCTCAAGGGTTCCGCTCCTCCTGGATCTCAGCGGCCCTGCCCTGCCTGGATCTCAGTAATCCTGCCCTACCTGGATCTCAGTGGTCCTGCCCACTCTGGATCCCAGTGGCCTTGGCCCCCTTGGATCTCAGTTGTCCTGCCCTGCCTGGATCTCAAGGGTCCTGCTCCTCCTGGATTTCAGCGGCCCTGCCCTGCCTGGATCTCAGTGGCCCTGTCCCACCTGGATCTCCTGGATCTCGGTGGCCCTTCCCTGCCTGGATCTCACTGGCCCTGCCCCTCCTGGGTCTCAGCGGCCCTGCCCTGCCTGGATCTCAGCGGCCCTGCCCTGCCTGGATCTCAGTGATCCTGTCCCTCCTGGATCTCAGTGGCCCTGCCCCTCCTGGATTTCAGCGGCCCTGCCCTGCCTGGATCTCAGTGGCCCTGCCTTGCCTGGATCTCAGTGGCCCTGCCCCTCTTGGATCCCAGCGGCCCTGCCCTGCCTGGATGTCAGTGGCTCTGCCCTGCCTGGATCTCACTGGTCCTCCCCTGCCTGGATCCCAGCGGCCCTGCCCTGCCTGGATGTCAGTGGCCCCTGTCCCTCCTGAATCTCAGCAGCCCCCGCCCCCCGCCCCGGATCTCAGACAACTGGGAGAGAATAGAATAAACTCTCCCTGTTCAAGCCACGGGTTTGAGGAGGTGCTTCGCCTCCCGGGGGCTGTGTTTCTCTGGCGTCCTCTTGCCAGGATTCCGGAGCTCCGCCTGGCTAAAGCATTCCGTGACAGTCGGGACGGCATGGGAGGCGCTAGCCTGGACCCAACTCCTCAAGATTATCGTGTTAGTGACGCGACCATCCTGTTAGCGCCCCTCCTGGATCACATTAGCTGCGGCGGACCCCGCAAACACAATAAGAGACTCGTGTACGTGCAATATGCACATCGCTAATCAGATCTTGCAAATTATATTACTAGGTGGGGGAACAGGTTTTGTGGTGATCAAACAAACAGACAGCAGGTACGGGGCCCATCAGGGCGAGATCACATCCAGTTCTGCCCGGAGGACACATCGGGGGTACAGGTCCCGTGAGATGGCTGGAAATGCAGGAGGAGCAAGGCTGTGGGCTGGGGGTGGGTCGGTGCCTGTTTTCGGGGCACCTGCTGTGTGCCCGGCTGCTTGTATGCTCTGTGCACAGCTGGGACCCCGCACTCCAGGGGCGGACCCTCCCTCGGGCTAAACCAAGTACTGACATGAAGCCAAAAAAGAAACCAGACAGTACTAGGGGCTACAGGGCAGGGGTACAGGACCCTCGGGGGCTCCTGTTGGGGCTGACACGGTGAGAAAAGCCCCCTGAAAACGGCTGGAGCCCGTGTGGGGCAGGGGGTTCAGAGGCTCGGCCAGGCCAGGCTGCTAGGGACTCGCCAGCCCCGGGGCCACTGCTTTCCATTGTACTAGAAATGGCCCAGAGAGCCACACAGGACATTAAGCCAGGAAGCAGGCTGGTCAGGGGTGTGACCGGAAGCATCTTGCTGTCCTGCCCCTGAGCACCAGTCCGGCCGAGAGGCTGGAGGCTTGGGGAGCAGGGTCCAGTTCGGGACCTGAGTCAGGTGCCTCTGGGGAGCAGGGACCCCAGATGGGGACCCCCAGGGGCCACAGCTCAGCCTGTGAGGTGGCTCAAGGCCGAGATAAGGACTGGTGTTGGGGACCCCGTGTTCACGGTGCAAGACGGAGCCAGAAGGAAGTGGCCTGTGGGGGACCCCGCCCTCAGGGTGCAGGACAGAGCCAGGGACAAGTGGCCCCGCGGAGAGGAAGCCCCTCGGGCCTCGGAGACTCCCAGCCCTTCCCGCCCTTGCAGACCCCCCTGGGCATCCCTGGTGGTGGGGGACCCCCGGCGCCCCCACACCGCCCCCTCCACAACAGATTGGCCCATGAACGGCCCACTGCACTCAATTCCGTAATTCGATCGGGACTGTTGACTTTAGACATTTGGTACATTGGCTGCAAAGAACTAAATTTTCAAAAGTTCACCGTCATGCTGTCGGAGGAAATGAGAGGTAATATCCTTCATCGGGCACAGATTGCTGGGGAGGAAGTGCCTGAAAACAGGTCCAAATCAGATTTCCTGAATCCCCTCCGTCCCCCGCGCTGCCATAGGAACTGATCCAGGATCAATAACCTCGCCCCCACCCCACCGCCCGCCCCAGCCCTGCCCTTGGATGCACACCCCCAGTCCTGGGGCCGCAGGGCGCGAAGCTGGTGGAGGGGGTGGGGGGCGCTCGAGGGAGAGACCCCAGGCCCCCCACACCCACCCCTGCCCGGCCCTATTGCAAAGCCGCCCGCGTCGAATTAATTCCCGCGTCATCCCCAAATTCAATTAGGTGGGGACCCCGCGTAACTGCGAAGGCGCCCGACGTCCCATCTTGACAAATTGCAATGCTTAACGCGCATATCCAGCCGGGTTGTGGAATTCTGTTAATCTTACCGCTAATTCTCAATTACCGTAAAATGAAGCCATAAATCACACAGACAGGGGATCGATGGAAACGTTGTTTTCCGGGTGATTGGCAGTGTTCCCAAAGGTTTTCTGTAAGTTGGTTTAAGGTTGGCGGCCCTGCGAGGGGAGGGGGCGGGCGCGGAGGCGTCGGCCAGGCCGCCGGACTCGGGGACGAGCCCGGGCCTTGGGGACACAGCAGAGGGACAGCACCAATTTCACACAATTCTTCTCCTTTTCATACCTGCTGTAGTAAATGAGAAGCAAATTAAATTTCACTCCACTATCTGCACAGAAACCATTTAAATTTTTCATGGAAACCAAATTGTCCCCAGACAAATAGCCCCCGATTCTATGAAAATATACGGCAGCGCTGGGGACAGAAATAAATTTGTGTCACTCCGGATATGTCTTTCTCTGTAATGTCATTCACCGCCGCCGATAAATGAGGCGCGGGGCCCACACAATGGCCAGCTGGGCCTGGGGGGCGCGGCGTGTCCCCCCACCACGCGCGCGGGGCGACCTCATCGTGCCTCTGTTATTAATTTGCAGCCGGGTTTTACATTCATGAGGCCGAGATTGAAATGTAAATGAGCCGCCGCAGCCGAGGCCCGGCCCACGGTGCTGAGGGCGGCGGAGACTGCGGGGGCGGCTGGGGGGGGGGGGGGGGGGCGAGGGGGGAGGCGGAAAGCAGTTATCACTTGAGGTGCATCAATCCTGCAGCAGAAAACAAGGAGTCACAGGGCCCGCACACGGCCCGGCCCCGGAGCAGGTGCGGGGCTTGCTACCTGTTGGGGGGGAGGGGCGGAGATATCTGCGCGCACCTTTGTGCTTTCCCTGTTGGCAACCGGCTGGGTTTTCAATTACGCATCTCTCTCGCTCCTTCTCTCTCTGGTCTTAATAGATCTCCTCCCAGAGCCGCCCCCCCCCGGCCCCGCCCCTGTCCCCCGGCTGCCGGGTGGGGGGCGGGAGTCGTGCGCCCAGGACCCAGGAGGACAGATGTAAGCACCAGGCTTCCCCGCCTGGGTCGCCCTGAGGAACCGGCCGCAGATTTCACCAGGCGCCCCAAGCCCCCAGGGGCTGCGACAAGGGCGCTAATGACTTTCTGTTGTGATTCAGAAGCTCCTTCCAGGGCCTCAGAGCAAACAAAGGGCGCAGAGGGGTCCGGCTTGAGGACAGGTGGCAGGAGGAAGTGTCCCCTCCGGGAGGTCAGTGCATTTGGGGAGGCGGAGGCCGGTGCTAGCGCAGGAGCTCGGAGCGTGCGGCGGGTGCATCCTGTAGGAGAGAGGGCACGCGGTGGCGGGGTGATGCTGGTCCTCTGGTCCTCGCCCGCATCCCGGATGCTGAAGGCACATCCGCGTGTGCACCTGCGAACTCCGTTTCCCTCTGGTCCTCGATCCCGCAGCCGCAGCGGCTCGGATGTTCCCGATTGGGCTTAGCGGGATCGTGCAGACCCCTCGGACCCCCTGAGCGGAAGCAGGCGCCCGGGGGACACGCGCGCACGCGCTCACAGGTGCACACGCGCGCGCGCACGGGCGTGGACGGTGAAGCGGGACCCCGCTTCACTGAGCAAGTTCTCATAACCAGCCTGCAGGCGGCGCGTCCTTCCCCGCCCGCAGCTGGGGAAACTGAGTCACGAGGCTGCCGGGTACCAAGCTGGGGTTGGTCAGACACGCACGGACGGGGCGCCAATGCAAACCGGGCAGTGGGCAGCGCGCTGGACGCATTTCGGTAGCGCGGCGTTGGGCGGGTGGATTTGCAGAGCTTGGGTGGCCAGCGGATGCGCCCGGGGCGCACGGAGGTGCATGGCGCGAAGACTGGCGCTGGCCCCAGTGCCTCTCGGCCTGCTGCCTTTAGGACGGATGGACCACGTAGGAGTGGGGGGCTTCCCAGAGCCGCGCGCCCAGGCACTTCTTCCCACCAGAACCGCAGGACCCCCAAGACGCGTTCAGAGAGCCGGGTTGTGTCCCCCAGCTCAGCCCACAGCCGGAGGAACAAGGCCCGGCGCCCGCCTGCTCCCTGTGCGCGCGCGGAGCGGGGTTCGCTCGGTCTTTACCAGAAGGGCGGGGACTTGGAATCGGGCCTCTGGACCACCCGGCAGCGCGCAAAGTGCCTCCATGTGTGTCTGTGAACTGACGGCTCATTTCCGGTCAGTGCTGAATAATATTCCCTGGTCCGGGTGGACCGCCCCCCCCCCCCCGCCCCCCGAAGGGGTTTATTCGTTCACCTCCTGAAGGACACTGGGGTCGCATGGCACAAAGACACGCAGAACAACAGTAAGATAGAGTGACGGGGGTTTCCTGCGGGGGGATGTTGGGGGTCAGGCACACAACATAGTCCCCTAGAGCCCAGAGTGAAATGCGGGTCCCAAGGTTGGGGAACGAGGCACCTGCCACCCCACAAGAATTTAGGACCTGGGCTCATTAATATGAAGACACTATACAGGCACAGCACGGGTGGGGGGGACCCTCGAGATGACTGCAATTTCTGGGGTTTGCTGCTGCTGCAGAGAAGAGAGGTTGTAGGCAGATGTCCACACTTATCCAGGATGTTTCCAGGATCCTGAGTCAGTCTCTGCCTCTCTGCCTCTCTCTGTCTCTCCACATTTTTGCCATGTCACCCACAGATGGACAGGAGAAAATTCTAAAGACTAGAAACCCATTTTTGCCTTTTCCCCCCTTTTTTTCAGGTTGATAACAGTACACATCTTAGCATTCGTGAAACATGTAGCGTTTTGGGGAACATCTCAGTTATTACAGACATTCTTGGCTTTGATGGCCACGGGCACCTAAACGTCTGTGGTGGACGCCCCAAACGTTAGGTTTTATTTTATATATTTTTTAAATGTTTATTTATTTTTGAGAGAGAGAGAGAGAGAGAGAGAGAGAGAGAGCATGAACGGGGGAGGGTCAGAGAGAGAGAGGGAGACCCAGAATCTGAACCAGGCTCCAGGCTCTGAGCAGTCAGCACAGAGCCCCACGCGGGGCTCGAACTCACGCGAGATCACGCGAGATCCTGACCTGAGCCGAAGTCGGATGCTTAACAGACTGAGCCACCCAGGCGCCCCAAACGTTAGGTTTTAAAATACACCACAGGAGGGGCGCCTGGGTGGCTCAGTCAGTTGAGCGTCCGACTTGGGCTGAGGTCATGATCTTGCGGTCTATGAGTTTGAGCCCCATGTTGGGCTCTGTGCTGACCGCTCAGAGCCTGGAGCCTGCTTCCAATTCTGTGTCTCCCTCTCTCTCTGCCCCTCCCCTGCTCGTGCTCGGTCTCTGTTTCCCTCAAAAACAAATACACATTAAAACAAAATCTTAGGGGCGCCTGGGTGGCTCAGTCGGTTGAGCGGCCGACTTGGGCTCAGGTCATGATCTCGCGAGATCTCGCGAGATCTCGCGTGAGTTCGTGCCCCGCATCAGGCTCTGTGCTGGTGGCTCAGAGCCTGGAGGCTGCTTTCCATTCTGTGTCTCCCTCTCCCTCTGCCCCTCCCCCGTTCATGCTCTGTCTCTGTCTCAAAAATAAATAAACATTTAAAAAAATAATAAAATAAAATAGAATATACCACAGGACTTGGAAATTGGACTCGAACGTCGATACCCAAAGAGCCGCAGAGGAGTGTGCAAACAGATCGTCATACAGCTGTGTTCACAGCAGCCAAGACGGGGAAGACAGTGTCCCCGGACGGCCACGAAGAAAGAGATTCTGGCACCTGCTGCAGGTGGATGAACCCTGAGTACACTTAAATAAGCGAAATAAGCCAGACGCAAAACACAAATACATACGGGGTGATTTCACGTGTAGGGTGCGCTCGGAACAAATTCCAGGGACAGAAAGCGAGCTGGTGGGCACCGGGGGCAGGGGCAGGGGGCAGGGGCAGGGGGATAACACTGGGTATCAAACAAACCTAGTGTTTGATGTTTAATGGCGACAATCAAGCTCTGGAAATGGATGGGGATGATGGTCGCCCAGCATCGTGATTGCGTTTTATGCTGCAGAATGATACACGTAAAAATGGCTGAAGTATAATTATTATATGGATATGCGTATCACAAAAATATTAAAAAATTCAGACACAAAAAGCTTGCCATGTACGTTCACTGATGCTCATATCCAGCCCCAGATATTTGCCATCATTTCCCGGAAGGAGAGGGAAGCAAGGCTCACAGTTGGCAATGAGGGTGCGTTGAGGTCACCAATGGACATGTTGGGGAGGCTCTTGGCCCCAACACGGGCTCCCCCATCCTGGGCCCCGAGATTCCATACAGGAAGCTGTCCTTCCTCAAGCCCAAAGCTTCCGGATAACCATCCCCCTATTCCTGAGGCAAAACAGGGGGCAGCCAGCCCCCAGATGGACCGGGTCTCAGCAGGCGAGCACGACCTTACCCCTCCCGTCCTGCACTCCATTATCTCCCCGCCCCGTGTCTCCAAATATCTTTTTAATTGCTTATCAAATGGATAGTTATTGTATCATAAAATCTTCAAGCCATCCCACGGTCCCATTCAGTTGTGCGGATGAACTTTCCTCGGATGATATATCACAATGGATTATGCTAATCGGCTCGTTAATGGCCACGCTGGCATTCACCCCTAAGAACCCACCAGCCCAGCAGCCCCTCGGTCGGACGGGGGAGCGTTTCATACGGCAGGGAACCGGCGGCCGTCACGGCAAGGCCACTAAATAATGGCAGGAGCTCCGCACGCTGAAGAAATACTCACTTAAATTATTTATGCATTAATCAAAACTACGGTCTTGCAGCAATATCGTGACTCCATCGCTAATTGTTCTATGGATTTGTGATGAATCGCCAGTCTGGGTGTTGAAGGAGAGTGTGTGGGGCTGGGGTGGGGGGGGGCTGTTGTGCAGCTGTGCCTGTTTGTCCCTTTGCTGGAGAGGGACTCCCCCCCCTCAGATTGTGGCTGTGACCGAGGGCATCCTGGTCAACGCTGGACAGACGGCGTTATAGTGGTTTATCCTTCCTCGCACGTGCTGGCCGCCCAGGGGAAGCACCCCAGGGGACACACGAGGGTTGTACCCCAGCACAGAGTGAACCCCCAGAGACTGGGAGACAGGCTTTGCAGTAACAAAGGGGGCCCTGCTTCCCGCAGGAGGATGGGATCGCCTTGTTTGGACAACCCCAAGGGCTGGCAACGACAACCCCACACTCTGTGAGGCCCACGCATGGTGCCCAGTCCCCAAAACTAGCTGTGGGGTTCGCAAGGCACCTGTTCATGGGAGCGGAATTGGGGAGGTACCTCACAGGAGTTGAGGGGCGCCTCACAGGGATGCCCATGGGGCCCTGTCAGGTTCCCCCAGGTGTCAAGGCAGCCGACAACAGCTGCATTTCAGGTCTCCCACAACACCCGCCTCCCTTCCAGGGGCACTAGAAGGTTCTTCGGACAAGGTGACCCACAAAGACTCATCATCGGGCTCCACCTTCCTGCCATATGCCTGGGGAGCCAGGTGAGGAACGTGTGATATCTCCCCAGGGCGATCCAAGACTTTAAGGACAGGGTCATCCATCCGTAAAGGTGAGAACAGAGTATAGGAAGGTGAGAGGGTCTTGCAGTAGCCAGGCAGGGGTAGCACGGGCGAGGGAGCGAGCCCGGGGAGCCCCGCCCCAGACTTCAGGCAGCTCGTCCCTGCCCGCCATCATCTCTGGGGCCCCCAGTGGACCAAAGTCAAGGGCGCAGGAGCCCCGGGCTGGATTGCTTCCAGGTCAGCCCCAGCCGCAGAGCAGGTCAGAGGAGGTGGCCGTGGCCAAGGAGGGGCCCTGGAAGGTGACCACCTCCTGTTCTTCATCCTTCATTATTGCTTCATTGATCAGTCAATTGATTGGCCCAACATAGGTCAACCAGTACGGCTGGTGATCACGGGTGTAATAATAGGTCAAGAGCTACAATTGGAGGGTGTTTTGGGGGCAGAGAAGCCGTCCTGTGTGCGGGCATTCCTCACGATCCCGTGGACATGGGGTGCACGCCATTGAACACCTGCCCATGCCCACAGACGGTA
The DNA here is from genome assembly GCF_028018385.1 of Neofelis nebulosa. Taxonomy (NCBI): domain Eukaryota; kingdom Metazoa; phylum Chordata; class Mammalia; order Carnivora; family Felidae; genus Neofelis; species Neofelis nebulosa. Next base: position 634,695 of record NC_080800.1, on the reverse strand, counting down.
CAACAGCAAGATGAGCCGTAATGAAAACAGTGGGCTCCACTTAATACTGATGCCCCCGTGGCACTGCGTCAACTGTAGCGAATTGTGGCAAGGGGCGAGGAGGGGGAGACGGCTTCCTGCTCCTTTTTCCTCTACACCTAAGAGTGCTGTAAATAATTAAACCCAATCATTACAAAAACCAAAATCAATCACAGTAACCCTCTCTTGGGAGCACTTACAATCTGGTGGGGAGACAGATGGGCAAACACAGCATGGTGCGTGTTTAATGGAAACCAGCAAAGTTCAGAGAAACATCGGGGGGAAGTGCCGGGTGCCCCGGGGTGGTGGGACCCACCAGGCCTGGAGACGTGGAGCGTCCACCCTGAGGCACCTGATGCAACACGTCTCCAAGGAAGGGACGTGAGCAGCCAACATCCAGAAGCAGACCCACCTGCGGGAGCCATGTTGGATCCGTCCGTCCACAAGGGTAGTGGGCAGGGGCTCCCCTCCTCGCAGCCGTGCTCAGCCCCCCGCTTGGACCAACGGCTCTCCACATGGGGATATGTGAGGCGCTTCCCTCTGACCAGCCTGGCACAGGACCCCAGGCCGGGACCCATCATTTGTACACTCCCGTGGCACACTTGAGTAGCATAGACCAAATTGGAAAAGCAGGTCAGATGAGAAGAGAAATTCTCCAAAGATCACAGCTTTTTCTTCATCATTATAATAATATTGCACTTCTCACCTTCAAAGTGCTGTGCAGACGCTGACTAATCAATTAAACATGCTCTTATCTTTTCTGATTGGAGTCCCGCTATGCGGGTCAAAGAGGCAGGGCCACGTTCTGCGGGAGTGAGGAGTCTTAAAAGGAAACGCAGACGTGGATATATTCTGAATTTCCCTGGATGTGAGGGATGTCAGTAGAGCCACATCTGTGTCGTCCAGAGATGCTCCGTGGTGCTTTTTTTTTTTTTGGTGCTCGCAGCTGTTTTATTCTCCCGGTTTGTCTCGTCTTTTTGGGTGAACCGACACGAGTTTTGGAGGCACGTATCCCAGCTCTAGGGCTGGCCGTCCAACGGAGAATGGGGTTCCTTTTTCCTTCTCATTCCTTTTTCCCTTCATTTTTCTTCGCTGCTTTCCCGAGCCATGAAATACTCCTCTGACTTCTTCTCAAATCTTGGAGGTTTTGCAAACACGTCAGGCTGTCTGCTCATGTTGGCCAGTCAGAGATGCTATTTTCACAAGCGTGTCATACCCGCTGTGTTCAGCTGTAGAAACAAAATCTGCAGGGTCATTATAGACCACAAGCACCCTCAGTCTCAACTAAGGCTCTTCCTTGCTGGGCCATCACGTTCTGTTTGATGTAAGTGTCTACATATCTTCGTACTGGATACATTCTCTGTTATTTTTAACTTCTACACTTGCCCCTTCCTGTGACAGGGACTAGCTGACAGGCACACACCTGTACCGTATTTCACATAAATTGGAAGTGTTTACCATGTCTGAACCCCGCCTCTGGACATAGAGCACAGGCTCTGCCCCTCCGTGGCCCCCGTTCACCACGGGTTCTTTCTAGTAGAGAAGCTCTATAGCTCGTATCTGAGGTGGTCAGGGAGGCGTCATGGATCTGCTGACGGTGAGAGGACGTAGTCTTTGTCAGGGATGATCTGGCAACTCCACAGGACACTGAGCAACCTCCAGATATGGCCCTTGGTTCTTCTGAGGCAAGTGTATGCAACCATCCAGGTAAGGGCTCAACATACCGCAAGACGCCCTCAGGAGGAGAACCATGGGTGCTCACAGCGGGAAGCTTGCAGACCGTCTACATGGCTGAGTGTGCCCGCAGGGAGTAAGTCCTCACTTACTCCCTTATGCTACCCTGTAAGATAGGAGTCCTTCCCGTGTCTAACTCATCCCACTGCATCAATTTGTAGAAATTTAATTTTCATGCAGATCTGAAGGGACAAATGCCCTGCAAATAATAATTCGCGTCCATCGTGACTGTTTCCATCCAAGGGTCAGATGTGGACAAGGACCGTAAGGTCTCCAAGAATTGGGACCGTGCTTGGCGTCTGGTCTGTCCTGACCAGAACAGAGGGAACCCTGGAGTGTGGGTGCGGAAGATTTACTCCCAGAGGGGTTGAGGGGATCCTGAGCGTGAGCACCAGAAGGACACGTGGAAACAAGGTGTGGGGACGTTTCTCTGTGGAAACTCATCCAGAAGAGCACACACGTCACCCATGCCCATCCCAGTGAGTCATTGCAAAATAGGCACACGTGTGTCACACGTGGCTCTAGGAAGAGCACAGGGACGCAACACCCCCTCCGGTGTTGGGCATGACTTATTTATCCTTTCTGCCGTTGACGCAGTTGGTTCCGGTTTGGGGGCTGCTACAGATTATACTGCCGTGGGTGCTCCTTCCCACGTTTTGGGTACATCTACGCGGGCCTTTGTGCTGGGTTCACACGTACAGTTGCAGAAGGCATGCACAACACTCATGCCCAACACTGGAGGATGCCAACCCGTGATTTTCCAAAATGGTTGTACCAACCGATGCTCCTTCCGGCCACACTGGGGAGTTTCAGTTGCTGCCTAGCCTTGCCGACACACGGCACTATGTGTCCTTTCCACTCGAGCTGTTCTGGTGGAGTGTGGAGGCTTGCTCTCCTCTAGAGGATTTAGCCCCTCTTTCCTCGTTCACTACGAACGCTCATGTTTGGAAGAGAGAACAGCAAATGATTTCCCACTTACGTAGAAAATCCGTGACGAAATCAAGACCAATGTCTCATTCTTCCCCACTCGGGGGACTTTCCAGAGCCTCCAGGGGAAGGTCCTTCCTGCCTCTTCCAGCTTCTGAGTGGTCCTGTCGTTTCTATGCTCCAATCCTAGATCTTTTTCTTTCTTTTCACAAATAGCCCTTTCTTCCTCTGTAACAGCAAGGGGGAAATGTCCGCTGAGCTGGCGATGGCTAGAACTGGCAACACCATTGACTGTAGGACGTCACAGGTCTGTTCTTTGCCCAGACTAGGGCCACGAGGGGAGAGACACCTGGGAAGGAAGGGCCCACCTTCGTCCCTTAGGAAAACCAACACTCACCTGGGTCGTGGAAGCAGATGGGTTGTGCTGGTGCCCCCACCCAAAAACAGGTTCACGTCCTAACTGCCAGCATCTGTACGTATGATGCATCTGGAAATCATGTCTTCGTAGGTGTGGCTGAGGTGTAAATCAAGGTGAGGTCTTCCTGGGTTAGGCTGGACCCCAACTCCAATGAGTGGCGTCGTTATCTAAAGAAGAGAGACTTCATGGAAACACGGATGGGGAGGAGACCGTGGGAAGACAGAGGCAGAGACTGGGGTAATCCGTCTACAGGCGAAGGAGTGTCCAAGACTGGGGCATCCCTCAGAAGCTGGAAGAGGCAGGAAGGACCTTCCCCTGGAGGCTCTGGAAGGAGCAAGGCCCTGCCGCACCCAGATCTCACTGGTCCTGCCCAACCTGGACCTCAGTGGTCCTGCCCCGCCTGGATCTCAGACTTCTGGTGTCCACAGCTAAGAGGGGAGGGATTTCTGCTGTGTTAAGCCTCCTAGTGTGGGGCACTTTGTTACGGCCACCCCAGGACACTCGCACGGAGGGGCTGCCCCAGGACGTCCACACGCATGCCTCCGGTCTGGGCATGGAGACATCATTCCATGACAGCTCTGGGGCCAACCCAGGTCCGGCGCTCAGCGTGGTCGCCCGAACAGACTGTTGGGAAAAGCAGAGACACGGTCTGCAAGATTGTCAGAAGCTACTCAAGGCACATCAGGCGGCAACAAAGAGCGAACCGTGCCGTCTTGGTTCATTACTGCTGGGAGACGGGGTCTGTGATATCTCCAGGAGCGCCCTCCAAAGCCTGCGTCTCATCTCTCCCGCATTATGAATAAAAACATGAAATTAGTTTTATGTCAGAAGAACAACCCCTAAGACACTTGTAACTTATAATTATGATTTCTAAGCTGTTTGAGTTGTCAGGATCGGGAAATTCACAGCCCGAGCCTGAGCGCGGTTTATGGGCTCAGACACTCTGCACTGGCTCTGGAAAATTAACCATGAGTCTCTTATCTATGTTCTGATTTATTAACTACAGGGAGAAGCAGAAGCTAGGAAAGTGGGCTCCTGGCCGGGGGAGCGCGTTGGCTGGGACGGCCCCACGGGCACATCCAGGGACCCTCCCCAGAGAGTCGGTGCAGCTGCATTGTCCCAGGGCCCCATCCGCCTTCGGCGAGGCACGTCTCACCCTTCGCCGGGAGAAAACCCGCCCGGACACTCCAAAGGGACGGAGTCACCCCCTCGCACAGCCATACGTGACTTCTCAGCCGTGCGCCCTGAGACCACCCAGAGCGCTCGTCTGTGAAAGCAGACCCCCACAGCTTGTGCTGAGGGCTGGTAGCCCACGCGGCCAACCTTGTCACCGTCCCTCCTGCTGGGCACTTGTGATGCCTTTTTCTGGATATGACTCACACTGTAGGGTTATCGCGCAAGTTAGGTGCTCAGCGCACCGAGGCGTGTCCAGCCAAGGTCGTGGAGCCTTGAGTACTGTTCTCCACCTCTGACATCACCCTCCAGCCTCACCTGTGTGGCAGGTACAGGCTTCTGTGCGTCTGAGTCTGACCCTGCTGCTCACTGTTGGTCGGTCGCAGAACCATCACCCGTGGGTTTTCACGCGCCTCCTCTGTGAGATTGATAGCACGGGACGCCACAAGTAAAGAAAACCGAAGAAATCGGGTAGCCCAGCATTGGGACCCCACGCAGGTCCCTCTCATGACCACAGGTGGCAAAAGCATGACGGGTGGATGTCCTCGTGTGGCGGGGCAACCCCGGGAGAATGGTTCCACACTGCGCGGGTTTCCATTTGCAACCTTCGGTGAACCATGAGAGCATCGTCCAGAGAACTGACTGATGTTTCGTGGAACACAGCTGCCAGGAAGTCCGCAGAGGAAACCACAAGCTCACGCTCGCGCTTACGTCTTCATTGAAGATCCAAGATATGCTGTCCAGATAGGAGCAGAAATACCACCCTGGCCTCTTAGGAGCTTGAGGGGGAGGCAGGAAAACATAATACTGAACATCCTACACTTGAGGCCCCGAAGGAAGCTTACCTCCTCTCTGTTGGTTACTTCCCATGTGCTGGGTTGTCCAAAAACATTATTATGTCGTGACTTATGAGGCATGAATCGACCCCATCAGAGTTGTCTTGTTGGGAACCGGTAGACCAAGGACTGGGATTGACCCCATCAGAGTTGCTTGCTGGGAACGCGTAGGCTCAGAACTAGAGACCTCCCACCCTGTCCCCAATCCTCCAGTGATGTTAAAGCCCGGTTAAAGAAGCCAGAGGGACAGGCTAGCTCTGGAACAGACAGTGCCACGGATGGCGTTCAGGTGAAGAGAGTAGATTCCATCTTCTCTCACCCATATAGGGAGGCATGGGTGGATAATTGGGTAGATGGATGGATAGATAGATACATAGATAGAAGATGTATAGATAGATGATAGATAGATAGATAGATAGATAGAAAATATGAGGGATGGATAGGTGGATGGATGGATGGATACATGGATGATGGATGGATGATAGATAGATAGATAGATAGATAGATATAATGGATGGATGGATGGATGGATAGATAGATAGATGATAGATAGACAGATGATAGATATGATGGATGGATAGGTGGATGGTTATATGGACAGGGATATAATGGATGGATGGATGGATGGATGGATAGATGGATGGATAGATGATAGATGATAGATAGATATGATGGATGGATAGGTGGATGGATATATGGATAGATAGATATAATGGATGGATGGATGGATGGATGGACGGATAGATGATAGATAGATAGATGATAGATAGATAGATAGATAGATAGATATAATGGATGGATGGATGGATGGATAGATAGATAGATAGATGATAGACAGATGATAGATATGATGGATGGATAGGTGGATGGATATATGGATAGACAGATATAATGGATGGATGGATGGATGGATGGATGGATGGATGGATAGATGATAGATAGATGATAGATAGATATGATGGATGGATAGGTGGATGGATATATGGATAGATAGATATAATGGATGGATGGATGGATGGATGGATGGACGGATAGATGATAGATAGATACATAGATAGATGATAGATATGATGGATGGATAGGTGGATGGATATATGGATAGATAGATATAATGGATGGATGGATGGATGGATGGATAGATGATAGATAGATGATAGATTGATATGATAGATGGATAGGTGGATGGATATATGGATAGATAGATATAATGGATGGATGGATGGTTGGATGGATAGATGATATCCATGATGGATAGATAGACAGATGGATATAGATGGAAAACTTCCAGCATCCAGTGTGGCAATTCATCCTAAGTTGTATCTGGAAGGCACATTTTGTGCAAGGTCTTATGCGTTCAGGTCCTGAAGAGGAAAAAGCCTGATGAAGACTGCCATTTTGACCAAATAAAAACACAGGATGACTACGTAAAAATTGAATTTCAGAAAAACAAATCACGCTGTTTTGTTTTTTTTTTTCAGTATCAGTATATCCCTTGCAATACCTGAGACATACTTATACTGGAAAAAAAAACATTCTCTAAAACTGACGTGTAAGAGGGCGTCCTGGAGTGTATCTGGCAACCGAACGCAGACCTTTTGCTGGGTTCTGACTGATCTTGTCCTGAAGACATCAGGAGGTCCCGGGCAAAGCAAGCAGTGAGAGTACCACTGACCCAAGACAACGGCCCCAAAGAGGGCGTCTGCAGTGTGAGAACTGGTACATAGTTTGTCTACAAATCGGTAAACGTCGCACATGGGAATTTGATGGCCCCGTCAGACAGCTGAGGACCTCCGTCCAAGCAGCAAGGCAAATGCTTGGGAACTGCTCCTGTGCATGTTTTCACACTTTATTCTTTTGCTAGAAGACAGCTCCCACAACAGAAGACGAGCCGCAGACCCCATCAAGCCGGGGTCGGCCCCTCCAGCCCCGTACAGATGGTGTGTGAGTTCAGAGAGAACCACGGTCGCCAGAAACCCGTCGGACAAGTGGGGGAAGAGGGCAGCGGTCGATGGCATGGTCCCACAGGGAACGTGGGCTTGTCCAACCAGGCGGACGTGTTAGTGAGGCCCCGTAGCAGCTGGGACGTCTCTCCAGGCTGGGTTGCTGACGCACATCCTCTCTTGTGAGCCTGTCCTGGCCGAGAGCTCCAGACGAAACTTTCGTCCTGGGTGCCTCCCTCCTGGGGGGTGGGGTGCAAACAGGACCCCCTCCGCCTGGTCCTGCTTAACCACTCCTCCTGGAGGCGCTCCTTGGTAAAACTGCGGGGTCTCCGTAGAGAAAGGAGAGAGCACAGCGGGGATGTGAGAGAGCTTCCTCCAAGGAGCCCGTGCGCACGCGTCCATGCGCAGGAAGGAAGGACTCGCTGGTGGGCCGTATGCAACAGCCACGCATCATCGCAGCGCCTGGAAAATCAGCCTCACGGATCGTTCCCTCCTGCCAACAAGACAGGGTCAAGCTCCCTGCCCTCCTTTGCCAGAAGCATGATTTCCAGCCGGCTGGCTTGCCGGCCGGGCTAACAAACGCCCACCTGACATGCGTTTTCGCGACGGTCAGCATCCCAGCACGCCCGGCTGTAATCCCCCGCCGCATCCAATCTCGCAGCCTGTCACATGGGGACGCCGACCGTGACAGGTCTCCGAGTCACTTTCTGTGACGGAGGGAGCTGGTGCGTCTGTCGAAGTGCCCTCGGGCCCGGCCGCGAGGTCCCAGAACAACACGGGGTCCCTCCAGATGCCTCCCTGATCTTGTCCCACGGATAATCCCTCACCCCCGTCTGTTGCCTTCCTTCTCTGCCCTTGTCCCCAGAAGCAGGTGTCTCCTGCGTTTCGCTGCTTTGTGTTCTTACAAGCGCGTAAGAGCCCCGCACTGCAGACCTCACAAGCCCCTTCTCCTTGTCCACATGAACCACATAAAGCCCACCGGAGGAGAAATGATTTCCACGCCACCTGCAAAGACCGCCCAGGCACGTGCAGATGGCCACCCCTCGCCCAGTGCGCACACAGAGGCGGGTTAGTGACCGCAGCCACGCCTGGACCCCGTGGTGCTCACCCACCCCACCCCCGCGTGCCGGCAGCAAATCCAACATGGAACCCCGGAGCCCTGATCGCCCACGGCCGCCCATCCCGTATTCCCCGGGGAAACGGTGCGTCGAGCGTGAACTCTGTCCCGCCTACTGCTTCCCATGTCCGCAGGGTCTCCTCCTGCATTCTGGGATCTCCGGCAGCTTCCTTGAGTGCCCGTGTGCAGGCAGCCAGCCCACGCAGGGGCCGCCTGGGCTCTGTGCCTGCAGGCAATTCAGCAGGTCTGGGGCAGCACGAACGTGCCCACGCTCCGACCAGCTCCCTGGTGGCCACAGTCCCGCTGCGGACTGTCCCTTGGGTGGCAACAGTCTAAGCTTGTGGTTCCGGCACGTGGCTGAATGTGAGCGTGCAGAGAAACAAAAGCTGAGCAGCAGAGAGAGGGAAATGGTCCTGAGCGTTGTTGGGATACGTGAGCATTAGCGGGATGGGTCACCTCGACTGCACCGTGGGATGCCCAGACACTTGGCTAAACATGACTCTGGAGGTGCCTGGGAGGGTGTTTCTGGATGAGATTAACATTAAACCGGTGGACTGAGCAAACCGGATGGTCTTCCTCAGTGTGGGTGGGCCTGGTCTAATCAGTTGAAGGCCTGTGGAGACCAAAAAGGCAGAAGAAGGGGTAATTTGCCCCCTTTCCATCTGATTTCCATCTTCTCCTGCCCTTGGACCGAAACTTACGCCACCGGCCCTCCTCGTTCTCAGACATTCAGACTTGGACTGAGTCCCGTCCCAGGCTCCGTCTGCAGCTGACAGATGGCGGGCCATCCACGTCTCAGCCTCCGTAATTGCAAGCGCCAGCTCCTTGTAAGGAATCTCGATCTCCCTCTCATCCATCTATCTCTCTGCATTTATATATTTATACAGATCGATATGTCTGTATCTATTCATATATTAATCAATTTATCATCTATCCCTCCCTCCATCCATTATCCATCCATCTAGCTGTTATCTGTCCATCCATCGATGCATCCATGATATCTATCTATCATCTGTCTATATCTATCTATCAATCATCTATCTATCCATCCATCCACCTATCCATCCATCCATTCACCCATACACCATATGTATGTATGTATGTATGTATGTATCTATCTATCATCTATCTATCTATCTATCTATCTATCTATCTATTATCCATCCATCCATGCATCCATCCATCTATCCACTCTATCTATCTTTCTATCTATCTATCATCTATCTATCTATTATCCATCCATCCATGCATCCATCCATCCATCCACTCTATCTGTCTATCTTTCTATCTATCTATCATCTATCTATCTATTATCCATCCATCCATGCATCCATCCATCTATCCACTCTATCTATCTATCTATCATCTATCTATCTATCTATTATCCATCCATCCATGCATCCATCCATCCATCCACTCTATCTGTCTATCTATCTTTCTATCTATCTATCATCTATCTATCTATCTATCTATCTATCTATTATCCATCCATCCATGCATCCATCCATCCATCCACTCTGTCTATCTATCTTTCTATCTATCTATCATCTATCTATTATCCATCCATCCATGCATCCATCCATCCATCCACTCTATCTGTCTATCTTTCTATCTATCTATCATCTATCTATCTATCTATCTATCTATCTATCTATTATCCATCCATCCATGCATCCATCCATCTATCCACTCTATCTATCTTTCTATCTATCTATCATCTATCTATCTATCTATCTATCTATCTATCTATTATCCATCCATCCATGCATCCATCCATCCATCCACTCTATCTGTCTATCTATCTTTCTATCTATCTATCATCTATCTATCTATCTATTATCCATCCATCCATCCACTCTATCTGTCTATCTATCTTTCTATCTATCTACCATCTATCATCTATCTATCCTTCCACCTATCCATCCATCCATCCATTCACCTTTCCACCATATATATGTATCTATCTATCCATCTACCATCTATCTATTATCTATCTATCTACCTACTATCTATCTATCTATCTATCATCCATACATCCATCCACTCTATCTATCTATCATTATGTATCCATCAATCCATTCATCCATCCACCATCCATCCATCTAGCTAGCTATCTAGCTATCTATCCATCCATCCTATTGATTCTGTGTCTCTGAAGAACCCTGGCTAATAGAGGGTCTTTCCGATTGGAGACGCCTGGGAGGAGCCTCATATTGGCCTGTGTCTTGGACAACTTTGCCTGGGAATCATGCACTCACGGCCATCTCATTTCCCCAGACATCTTCAGCTTCCCGTTTACTGCACCTTGGTGTAAAACAGCTTTGGACTCCAGTGTGGTGCAAAGCCTTCCTTCCTGATGGAGATGAGCCCCCCAGACCCTCAGCATTCTGGCCTCAGACTGTCTACACCACAAAATACATTCCCCCCTTAATGAGCAACCAAGTGGAGAGCACAGACATGCCCCATCTTATGTCATCAGCTGGATACCTTTCTCTCCCTGTTACCTCCCTCTGTGTACCTGCAGCTGTGTTTCTAATTAGTCGGAAACTTCTAATGGTCTTTATTTATCCTCCAACATGATCCAAAAACCTGAAACAACTGGTATACCACCAGGCTCATCAAAGGGAAGATATTCACGTCGGAGTTATACATTTTTCTTCTAATGATTTGATAAGAAGTTATGGATTAAGATTCAAAAGAATGACAACAATAAAAACCTATTACAGAATTCCTCTTAATTATAGAAAAATGGCTTCATAAATATTGAAATATGTTCTTTTCTGCTAATGCCCTGATTTTCTATACTTGGACACACTCTGAACACAATTACTTGGTGATTAATCTATTTTTTTAAACTTTCTGTTCATTAGTCTTTTGATGAAAGTTTATCTTAGCTGAGATCACACAGAGCCGGTGCAAAAGAAAAATGCGATATAGATCATCTCGTGCACGAAGCAGGAAGGCAAGAAACTCATTTCATAATGTTGACTTACTAAGACTGTATCTTTCTGGGGCAAGTTAAACATCAACTTGTCTTCCCTTTTGGCCATCTGCATCATGAATCTGTGGAAGTCAGTACAGCAGAGCCCATCATAAACTTACTGCATTACCTGTTTGCTTTCACTGCATATGATACATAAGGAAGAGTGTTATGGATTGAATGGTGACCCCCAAAGAGTCATTATGTTGGAGTCCTCGCTCCTTGAGCTTAAGAATGTGATCTTCTTGCGAAATAGGGTCTTTGTAGATGTCATTAAGATGTAAGTTAAGGTGAAGCCTTCCTGGGTCAGGGTGGCCCTAATCCAATGACAAGTGTCCTCGTAAGAGACAGAAGAGAGACAGAGGCACAAAGGAGAAGCCACATGAAGACAGAGGCAGAGATGGGAGGGACATGGCCACAGCCCGGGGATGCCTAGAGCCCCAGAAACTGAAAGAGGCAGGAAGGACCCTCCCATGGAGCCCCAGGAGGGAGCTCGGTCCTGCCCTGCCTGGATCTCAGACTTCTTGTCTCCAGGACTGGCAGAAACCAAACTCCTATGATTTTAAGCCCCTGACTTGGTGGCACTTCCTGTACAAAGACTAAATTGCTGTAGAATTGAAGGAATTATTATGAACTAGAACAACCGTAGTGAATAAAGGCCGCCCATGTGCCTCTCACCAATCCCCGTGCAGGGTACAGACTACCTGGAACTCTACGGTAACAATCGTCTTAGTTTTATGTCCTTAATACTTTACACCCCACATATGCACCCCAAACGCGACATGTAGGGGGCATGTGCCCACGTGTGTGCCCTCCATCTTGCCTGTCGTTGCCACGCCCAGACAACCTGCCGTCCCGGCTCCAGAGAACACAGCCCATCCCCCTCCCCCTGTGGGGGCGGACAAGTGCTGGCTTGAGGGTCTCAGGGAACTCCCCACTCCCTCTCGTTTTAGCCAGTGCCTGGCCCCTGGCACCTTCTCCATCGCCTCCCCAGTGCCCGTGGTACCCAGGACCCTGTGGGGGGGGGGGGGGTCTAAACCCCTCCTGATTGTGCCAGTCATTCAGGTTGGGCCTCAGCCTCCCTCACCCTTTGCGGGGCACTCACATCCCTCACACGTGTTAACTCACTCCCCAGTCATGCACCTGCTTGCCAATTTCCAACCCCACGTGCTCACCCCCAACGCCAGCTGCTCCCACCCCTGTGAGCTCCAGACGTGACCACCCCTGAACTAGGGGCTCAGCAGGGAGCACACGTGGCTGTAGGTTCACGACGTGGCTGTAGGTTCATGAGGCTTCCTTAACCCGCATGCTCCTTATTTCTAAGGGACCGTGTTCTCCTTCGGATGAACGTCCACCTACTGGAGAACTCACGGTAGGGGTTCTTCCTCCCTTCCAAAGGGGCCTTCCTCACACCCTTTGGGGCATCCCGGGTGCGGATGTGAGCCTGCAACTCCACCACGGCCCCCCATGCTTGGGGGATCGGGACAGAGTGTTTGCCAAGGGCTGCAGAGAACCTGACCCTGCAGCCTGTATGGACATAGACACAGATGGCCCTGATGTGTACAGGCACACAACAGGATACACCAGCACGCACAACCGTGGGGTGGCCGGCCCCCGGGGCACAGAGGGGTGCTGCTCAGACCCCGAGTGTACCGAGAATGGCCGGTCGCCGAGTGGGCGGGACCCACAAAATACCCCCGTGGCGGGCCCACACCAGCTGGGTGGTCACCGACCGTGTCCCCCCCCCCACGGCCCAGAACAGGAACCCACGGCCCCGGTGGAAGAAAACCCAGTCAGCTGCAACACCCGAGTCTCCCTGGCTGTTGTTGGGGGCTCTGAGCATCAGGTCGGGGCCTGCCGGAGGGCGCGGGGGAGAGTTAATTGCCAACAGCTTTACGACGTCCCTAATTGAAGCTGGCATCTCTGTGAGCTCTGACCCCCCCCATGCTGCCAAGATGCCCCTGACACAGGGCGGCCTGCAGGTTATTTAGTACGTGTGAGGGGCCGAGACGGCGTTTCCCTCCATGTGAAAATAGTTAACCGCAGAGAAAGGTCCCACCCCTCCACTTTGCAAAATGGTGAAATTAAGTTTTCCACAGAACCGCCGAGGGAGGGCCGTGAATTACCTCGCAAAACAGAGTTTTCATTGATTCTGAAGAAAGTGCTTGTCCGTGCGTAACAACGATAACCCTTTTACAAGGTTTGGAAAACAAATCTGACACCCCATTAAAAGGCAAATGATTTTTTTTTCTCTCCACACAAGAAAAAGAAACTTTTAAAACATAGAAGGCTATTAATACATAATGGGGCTTTTTTTTTAATAAAAAAAATATATATATATAGGAAAAGCTGACATAAAAGTCAACCCATAAACTGTATCACAGGAGGCGTGTGGCACCATGTAGGTTAATTGTCAAGACTGCAAGGTCCCGTTTTTACTAGCTGCACAAAAGATATTTTATTGAATGTCACGTTGTAATTTGATTTTTAAAAGGAAAAGCGAGAGAAACGATATGTTCCGGGGTCTGAGACGCTGCAAGAAATAAACCAATAAAAACAGAGAGTGCATCCAGCGTCCGCGTTCCCGGCCAGAGAGATGTCAGGACCCCCAACAACTGTCCAGACGCAGACACAGACACGTTGTTTCGCTGGGTTTCTGCGAAATGGCCATCGGGGCTCAAAGAACAACGAAAACGGCTGATTTGGCTCTCCGGCGGGGGGGGGGGGGGCGGTGAGGGGTCGGGAGGGAAATGCAGGGAAAAAGGAAACAAAATCGAGGCGCACAACTTGGAGATGTGTGTTTGTGGACGTCGTTTCTTCACGGCTCAGGGCGCTCCCTCCCATCACGGAACATTCGTGCGCAGGAACGACAAACCCAAGGCAGGAACGCGGCCTTTCCGAGCCGCAGGGTCACGTGGGGCGCTGGGGAGGTCTGTGAGTAGCACAGCATAGGGGAGCTCGCCTCACACGGGGCTCTTGCACGCCGGCTGTCGGGTCCACACATGGACTCCGTTGGTTATTAATAAGCCACGACTTCCCGGACCTGCATTCCGAAAGGGCTCGGCTTCTGGAAGGCCGACACTGGAAGAGAGCCCTTCCATCGGGACGTCCGCCTGGGGCTCCCTCTGCCGCTGTCCCCACAAAACAGAGAACCCACCTGAGCCCCCAACCCAGCGGGACTCTCCTCCCTGAGACATCCCTTCCTCGTGGATGTGAGTCTGCAATTAAATAGTTGCTGGTGATCCACGGATGTCCAGACGCGCTGACGTGACCTGCCTCCTGCCTTTACGATGCTGCCCCCAGGCAGCCAGGACCACAGACGGCCACCAATCCCCAACCCAGGCACACCCAGGACACGACCGTTGGCCGCTTTGTGTCCAGCCACCTGCCCCGTCCGGCGGCAGCTAAGAAAATGCCCTGCAGAGATATGCTCCCTTCACCCGCTTCTGGTTCTAGCAAATATTTTCTACACGTGCGTAGTCGTTAAGGCTCATCACCGCTCTGAAAAACGGAGGGAGAAAAACGTTCCTGCTACATTCACCGCACAGCATTTTCTGTTCCTCGTGCATGACCACGTCCCAGGTCCATAACTGCACATAAACGGATGCCGGTCGATGTCCCGGTCGATTCCTGCTAAACACAGACCCCGCTGGCCGCAAAGTCCTGTGTCCCTCTGAAAGCAAGGCGTGTTTCGGCCCCTTCCCTTGGAGCTAGAGCTGACCCGGGAAAGTCATCCATGGGGCAGGGGCATTCAGCAGTGGATTTGCTGCTTATGTTTCTCTGACGCCTCACAGCCTTGTGGCCAATCAGAGTCCTGGGTGTCAAAGGGTCTTTGTGAACTGATTGCTTACCAGCCCCGTCCAGCACACCTGCTCGTGGGTAGTTGATACACCTGCTCATGGGGAGTGGACATACCTGCTCATGGGTCTCTGGTGCACCTGCTCATGGGTAGCTAACACACCTGTTCATGGGTAGCTAACACACCTGTTCATGGGTCTCTGGTGCACCTGCTCATGGGTCTCTGGTGCACCTGTTCATGGGTAGCTAACATACCTGTTCATGGGTCTCTGGTGCACCTGTTCATGGGTCTCTGGTGCACCTGTTCATGGGTCTCTGGTGCACCTGTTCATGGGTAGCTAACACACCTGTTTATGGGTAGCTAACACACCTGTTCATGGGTCTCTGGTGCACCTGCTCATGGGTCTCTGGTGCACCTGTTCATGGGTAGCTAACACACCTGTTCATGGGTCTCTGGTGCACCTGTTCATGGGTCTCTGGTGCACCTGTTCATGGGTAGCTAACACACCTGTTCATGGGTCTCTGGTGCACCTGTTCATGGGTCTCTGGTGCACCTGTTCATGGGTAGCTAACACACCTGTTCATGGGTCTCTGGTGCACCCACTCATGGGTCTCTGGTGCACCTGTTCATGGGTCTCTGGTGCACCTGTTCATGGGTAGCTAACACACCTGTTCATGGTCTCTGGTGCACCTGCTCATAGGTCTCTGGTGCACCTGTTCATGGGTCTCTGGTGCACCTGCTCATGGAGAGGTACGCAGCCCCTTCAAACACCACAGTTGGAAGGGAGACAGTCTCCTTGCCCTCACTCTGGCCCCATGAGGACAACAGCACCCCTGCCCTGTCCTGAGGGATATCTGGCCCCCCACCCATGCCCTGGTTCCCTGGGACACCCGGTCTCAGCACCCCTGCAGGCAGTGGAGAGCCCAGCGTTCTGATCCACTGACTAAAGGTTTCAGACCGGCAGGCAGTCCATACCAGAGACTTCCGGGCTCCCGCGACCCGCCCGAGTGTGGGAACTCTGAGCTGGTGTGTCCACGTGGGTCTAAACGCAGCCACGGGCTCAGCCTGCCAGCCACCCCCCTTTGTGGTCGAGAACAAGAAATGATGCTCTCGGACACTCATCATGTGCCACGCGGGCTGTGCTGGGCCCCATCGTGAGCCTGGTGCCGTGTAATTACATGCACGTCGTGGTACCCGGGCAGCAGCCAGGAGTCCTTTGTACTCGCGAGGAAAGCTGTTCTCGGCCACAAAAGATGAGTAGTGACCGCAGCTGGTGAGACAAGCTCAGCAATTGAATTAAGGGCTCTGGGAAAAGGAAGATCGGATCAGCGGTGGGGCCACTGCAGACTTTGGGGGCACGGAAGCCGCTGCATGTGACTCTGTCGTGATGGAGTCACGTCCACGTCCATTTGCCCGAACCCCGCAGAACGCACAGAGCCGACAGCAAGCCCTCACCTGTGATGGGCTCCTCACCTGCGACAAAAACACACACAGCAAATGCTAGCAGCAATGGGGGTGGGGGGGGCATGCATGGGGCTCCGTCTTCTATGCCCCCAGTGTTTCTGAAAGCCCAAAACTGCTCTGAAAATGCAAACTATTCGTGGATAAAAACCAATCTACAGGGCATCGTGGCCTTTGCAATTTTCTTTCTTTTTTAACAACATTTGCAGGTAAAAGAGAGCCTGAGAGGCCGGGGGCGGGGGGCGGGACATAGTCATCCCCGGGAGCATCCTGAGTACGGACAGCCCTTTCCTCCGGGGCCACCGCAGACTCTGAAACGTCACCGAAAAGTCCAGTTCGGATAGTCGATTTCAAACACCGGCTCCCTTCTGTGCGCGTCGATCGGGGTTGAAACTCTTTTCAAAAACCCAGAACACGGACGTCCCACAGCAGAGGCGGAGAGAGCGAGGGTCCTGCCCGTAAGAGCCCCAGGGCCCGCGACGTTATCCATTATACTTTCGACCAGACAATCACACAGATAGCTGCGGTTAAAAGCAGCCCATTTAAACATGATGCCAATAAAGCACGGGCAACAAAAAAGAAATACACATAAATTGGACTGCATTAAAATTTAAAGCATTTCTGCATCAAAGGACACCACCAAGACAGTGCAAGGAATAACAAAGAGGGAAAAAAACCCACACAATGGGAGGAAATATTTGCAAGTCATATGTGGGATGAGGGTTTAGTATCCAGAACGCATAAACAATTCTTGCAATTCAACCGCAAACAGACAGACCCAATTTAAATATGGACAGAGGACGCGAATGGCCATTTCTCCAAACAGGATGTTCACGTGGCCCATAAGCGCACGAAAAGATGCTGGGTGCCGCCGATCATCAGAGAAGCGCAAAGCCAGGGCCTGGCGAGGAGCCCTTCACACCCACGCGGACGGCTGGAATTTTCAAAAACGGAAAATGGCAACTGAGGGCGGAGGTGTGGAGGATCCGGGACCCACACGAGAAACACAGCACAACCATGTGTCACAGCAATTGCACCCCTGGGAATAGAGACGAAAGAATTGACAATGGGCACTCAATCAGGTGTTTGCACACTTGTGCTCACGGTGACATTGGCCGCAAGAGCCAAAACGTAAATGTCCGGTGATGGATGGATAGATGATGGATGGATGAAGAGATGGATGGAGGGGTGGATGCATAGATGGATGGATGGATGGATGGAAGATGGACGGATGGATGGATAGATGGATGGACGGATGGATGGCTGGATGGAGGGGTGGTTGCATGGATGGATGGATGGACAGATGGAAGATGGACAGATGGATGGATGGACGGGTGGATAGATGGATGGATATAGGGGAAGGATGGATGGAAGGATGGAAGATGGATGGATGGATGGATGGATGGATGGATGGATCAGTGGATGGAAGTATGGATGCATGGATGGATCAGTGGATGGATGGATGGATGGATGGATGGATGGACGGATGGACGGGTGGATGGATACAGGGGAAGGATGGATGGACAGATGGATGGATAGATGGGTGGATGGATGGACAGATGAATAGACTAATGGATAGATGGGTGGATGGATGGATGGATGGATGGATGGATGGATGGATGGATAGATGGGTGGATGGATGGATAGATGGATGGACAGATGGATGGACAGATGGGTGGATGGATGGATGGACAGATGGATGGATAGATGGGTGGATGGATGGACAGATGAATAGACTAATGGATAGATGGGTGGATGGATGGATGGATGGATGGATGGATGGATGGATGGATAGATGGGTGGATGGATGGATAGATGGATGGACAGATGGATGGACAGATGGGTGGATGGATGGATGGACAGATGGGTGGATGGAAGATGGATGGATGGATGGATGGATGGATCAGTGGATGGAAGGATGGATGCATGGATGGATCAATGGATGGATGGATGGATGGATGGATGCATGGATGCATGGATGGATCAATGGATGGATGGATGGATGGATGGATGGATGGATGGATGCATGGACGGATGGACGGGTGGATGGATACAGGGGAAGGATGGATGGACAGATGGATGGATGGGTGGATGGATGGACAGATGAATAGACTGATGGATAGATGGATGGATGGATGGATGGATGGATGGATGGATGGATGGATAGACGGGTGGATGGATGGATAGATGGATGGACAGATGGATGGACAGATGGGTGGATGGATGGATGGATGGATGGATACAGGGGAAGGATGGATGGACAGATGGATGGGTGGATGGACAGATGGGCAGATGGATGGATGGATGGGTGGGCAGATGGATGGATGGATGGATGGATGGATGGATGGACAGGTGGACGGATGGACGGATAGACGGACACATGGGTAGATGGATGGACGGATGAATAGACGGATGGATGGATGGATGGATGGATGGATGGATGGATGGATGGACAGATGGATGGACAGATGGGTGGATGGGCAGATGGACAGGTGGATGGATGGACGGGTGGATGGGTGGACGGATACATGCACGGATGGAGGGATAGATGATGGATAGGTAGGTAGATGGATGGATAAATGGCTGGATGGAAGGATGAGTATACGAATAGGGTTCACCAATCATGGAGGATCACTCACCAGTGAAAAGGAAGGACGTTCTGCTCCTGCTACAACGTGGGGTGATCCTTGAGGACATGCTGCTCAGAGAGAGAAACCAGACACGAAGGGACAAACACGGCATGATCCCATTTACGTGAAATGTAGGCAACAGAAAAATCCATAAAGCCAAGCAGTAGGCTGTAGGGGGTGGGGGAGGAAGGCCTCGGGGAGGGCCTACCGAGTGCCTATAGGGTCTCTGTCTGGGCCGCCCAGAAACCCTTCCAAGTATGCAGTGCTGGTAACCGCACACTTAGAAACGAGCAAAAGGACAAATTCGCATCATATATATTTTAGCACAATTTTTTTAAACAGTGAGAGGAGAAAAAAACCAGGCAGCCCAAATAGTGAATTACTGCTCCTGAAAACGGCAGCAGATGAGATTTATTTCAAGCAAAGCCGAACACACAAACATGGCAAGACACGGTCTGAACTGGGGCTGCGAGGGACCTGGGCACAGAGCAGACGGGAATGCAGGGACCCGGGGAGGGGGCTTCACGGAGCCCCCTCGGCTGCTCGGGGGTGTCGGGACGGCCGGTCGCCGCTTCCCACCAAGCTCCATCCAGATCCGGGTCTGTTTCGCAGATGCAGCCACCGCAAAGGCCCCCCCCCCCCGCCTGGACGACCCACCCTCTCTCCAACCTGCCTTCGTCCAGGGCAGGGCCTTGGAGGTGCTGAACAATCTGCTGGGCTCAGGCTTCAAAGCCGCACAGAGGACACAGTCCCCTCCCTCTGGGGCCCTTGTCCATGCCCCACAGGGAAACTGTGCCCTTTTCCCAGCGAAACCAACCGAGAGTCGCTTCGTCAGGATCCAGCGGCCGTCAAACAGCATCTGGACCAAGGGGGGGGCCCACGTCCTGTGCAAAGGGCCCGACAGACAGTCCGTGGGCCTCTGGGGGCCGTGCAGCATCTGCGGGAAGCCCTCAGCCCTCGCCCAGTGGCAGGAAGGCAGCCCGGGCTGTCAACTCACAGGCAGGACTGGTGCCAATAAAACTTTATCGACCATAACAAGCAGAGAGCCGGTCAGCCGGGGGCTTCGATTGGCTGAGCCCGGCCTTAGAGGATCCGTGCGCAGCCCCCACTGGACAGACATCTGCCTCTGGGCTGCACCCAGATATGGAGCACCCCAAACTCACCCTCTGACCCGCACCCAGATATGGAGCACCCCAAACTCAGCTTCTGACCCACACCCAGATATGGAGCACCCCAAACTCAGCCTCTGGCCCCTGTCTGTACCCCTCTGTTGTGCATGGCCCTGGTGCTCGGTCTGAGAACCCCTGCCTTCCCAGGGTAGGGTGCCCCCAAGCCTCTATCAGTTTAAAAGAACATAGGCCTGGGGGCACCTGGGGGGCTCAGTCCCTGAAGCGTCCGACTCTTGGCTTCAGCTCACGGTCCGTGAGTTCAAGCCCCGCATCGGGCTCTCTGCTGACTGCATCGAGCCTGCTTGGGACCCTCCCTCTGCCCCCCACCACTCATGCTCTGTCTCTGTCTCTCTCTTAAAAACAAATCGATGTTAAAAAAAAATTAAAAAAAAAAGAAAGACCTCATTTTTGTTTTTCCAAAATGACTCAAATCTGGGAGTTAACATGACCATGATGGAACACACGATCACATTATGTTCTGTCTCGAGTTCTGCAGTAAAAATACCCCGGCTGACCCTGTTTTATGATGAAGTCCGGTAATGATAAATAATGATGCACTCCCACAAGGCCGCGTGGGGGGCCCTAATTGAGCCGGCTTCGTTTTAGACGCAAACAGCGGCATATAATGTGTTACCATAAATTTGGTGGCCGCAGCTGAGACGCCGGGACTGAAATTGCAGTGGTGATTACCATCGAAATGGTCCCCTCTCCATCTCTGTACCTGCCACTCGGGTTTGCTGGGAGCCTCAAACCGCACTAAAAACCAAAGTGTGTTTAAAGAGAGAGAGAGAGAAAAAGCACTGCTCTCCAAAGACGTCAGGGACGATGCCGTGCGTATGGGCACATCCGTGGGATGCACATTGTCCCCAAAGGTCAGACGCGGGAGACCAGATACAACCAGCCAAGTGGGCATTTGTGCCCAGGTCACGACCGGTCACGGGATGTATCCAGTCCAAGCCACCAGCATCATCATAGACGGCTTGTATTATAAGGGGGTCCTTACATTTAAACAAACAACACAAACGCAGCTACAAAGACCTCACCATTTTGACTCTTTCTGGAAAAGTCCTTCATCGTCCGCTACTGCTGACTCTGCCCTGAATTTTCTGATGTCACTCAAAGCAAAATGGCACAAAGCATGTGAAAACGTGTCATCCCGGGGCGCCTGGGGGCTCAGTCGGTTAAGTGTCCGACTTCAGCTCAGGTTATGATCTCACTGTTCGTGGGTTCGAGCCCCCGCATGGGGCTCTGTGCCGACAGCTCAGAGCCTGGAACCTGCTTCCGATTCTGTGTCTCCCTCTCTTTCTGCCCCTCCCCCATTCCCACTCGCTCTCTCTCTGTCCACATCTTATTCAACTCTGCCTTTTCTGGTAAATCCCCCACACAGGGACCAATACAACAACAGATGTGTAACCCCTCCCAGTGCTGGGGGAAAGAGGTCCAGGTGAGACTCAGGCTCAGGGACTGAGATCCACGCAGGCCTGAGGCTGGGGGTCTGAGATCCAGGCGGGGCCGAGGCTGGGAGTCTGAGATCCAGGCAGGGTGGAGGCTGGGAGTCTGAGATCCAGGCAGGGCTGAGGCTGGGAGTCTGAGATCCAGGCAGGGCTGAGGCTGGGGGTCTGAGGTCCAGGCAGGGCCAAGGCTGGGAGTCAGAGGTCTAGGAGGGGCCCAGGCTGGGAGTCTGAGATCCAGGCAGGACTCAGGCTGGTAGTCTGAGGTGCAGGCAGGGCCGAGGCTGGGGTTTTGAGATCCGGGCAGGGCCAAGGCTGGGGGTCTGAGATCCAGGCAGGGCTGAGGCTGGGAGTCTGAGATCCATGCAGGGCCGAGGCTGGGAGTCGGAGGTCTAGGAGGGGCCAAGGCTGGAGGTCTGAGATCCAGGCAGGGCTGAAGCTGGATGTCTGACATCAGGCAAGACTGAGGCTGGGAGGCTGGGGTCCAGGCAGATCTGAGGCTGGGGGTCTGAGGTCCAGGCAGGGCTGAGGCTGGGAGTGCGTGGTCCAGGTAGGGCTGAGGCTGGTTCCTCCTGGAAACTCCGTGGGAGAATCTGTTTGTCATCCTGGCCAGGAGAACACGGCCTCCGTCTATGCCTCGCGTCTCAGGGTCTGTCTTAAAGTTTCAGGTGGATGTAAACTTGTCGGGGGCCGGCGGGGGACACCATTCGACCCCAGATTCCTCCCTCTGCTTCCCAGGCACATAGGGCAGCCTCACTCCCGGCCCCAGAGCAAAGGCCCTGCCAGTCCTGACATTTGTGCGTGTCCTGCCGTCCCTTCCCCGAGCCTGGCGCCCACCCACCTGGCCGTTGGTGTTGGAGCCTGAGTCCTCCCTCCTCGGGGCACTCGCCCTGCGCAGTGTCCCCGGCCCCGGCTGATTCCTCATCCCGAAGGAGACACAGAGACTCGGACAGGTGGGCGCCCGGACAGCCGTGCGGCCAAGCAGACCCCGCCCCCCACCATGTGGCCCCGCGGCCACATGTGTGTTTCCCGAAAATGGTTTCCCAAAACTGCATTTTTTAATCCTTACAAAAGAAGGGCATTCTAAAGCTCTGCCTGGAAAGAAAAGAGACGGGGAGAAGTGCAAGGAAGATGTCAACCGCGTGAGGCTTTCAGGAAGGACACGTAATCACCACCTGGGGTTTTTCCATATCGAACACTCGCAGGGACCACTCCTCCCCGAGGAATCCCACAGAGAATTCTTCCGGAGAAACGACGCAGGTCTCATTACCCCGGTTTCCAAATACAATCCCACGTCCTCACAAAGCAGATACGCCCCTGGGGAGGGGACGGGGTCACTCAACCCGTCAGTGTTTACTTCCACCCTGCCTTACCCGGGGGGCATCTCCAACACCCACACGGGGCAGCCGAGCCCTTGAGAAAGAGAGAGAGACAGAGACAGAGAGAGAGGGGGACAGAGAGAGAGAGAGAGAGAGAGAGAGAGAGAGAGAGACGGGGAACGGCATAAATCCTGGAGGAAGAAACCGACCCTGCTGGTTACAGACCCTGTAAGTCCCACCTGTGCGGCCGGCAAGCTCAAGACCCAGGAGGTTCCGATGGGAATGTGCGAAAAGGGGAGGCGGGCGTCCTTCTCTCATCCTCCTAGCCTGGCCTTCAACTGATTAGACGAGGCCCACCCACACTGGGGAGGCCCGGCCCTCCCCTTTCATCCACTGATTCACAGGCTCCTCTCATGCATCCGCCCGCTCAGGGGCGCACCAGGATGGCATCCACCTCCGGCACCAGGGACACTGAGGCTGACCCACAGAATGAACGCCCTTGGGTGCCAAGCGTGGCCGCCAGGCACGTCTGCCGGCCACACCGTCCCGCCGCTTCTGTCTCCTCCTGCAGAACCAGGGTCTCTGGGTCGCATTTCTCACCGGCGTTGACTGGGGCCGGGTCCACCGCGCCTCCTTTCGCACGCGCCACCCTGGACGCAGCGTCAGATCTGGGGTCCCCCCCCACCCCACCAGCAGCAGCATGGGAGCCTCTCCCGAGCGTCCCGGGTGCCTTGTGCCGTGAGTTCTGTGACTTCCACGTGCGTATCCGGGGTCCTCAACCACGTTCTCTGGCTCACAGATAACCCGGCGGCTGCGGGCACGGGGATGCGCCTTGGGGAGGATTAACAAGGCAATGTCTTTACGATGCGTCTTTGCTACTTGGGGAGCGGGGGGGGGGGGGGTGGAGTGAGTGGGTGCGTGGAGGTGGACGCTGGGAGAACCACTAAATTAAACCCACAGGGTCCGCTTCCTTTTGCTTTATTAGTGTGCATCCAATAGAGTCTTTATTTTGCAAAACCTATCGACCGCACGCCGACTCGCGGATAATGGGTTCCTCCAGTCTGTTACAAGGATTAGATTATTAGCAATCAATGGAGCCCCGCGTAGCGCGGCAGCGTGTGTGATCTGGAAATAGATGCGCATTGCCCTCACGCCCCTGCGCTCTCCCCCCCCCCCCCCCGGAACCGCGTCCGCTTGTTTGGAGACGGCCAATTTTCCATGTCTTTGGAGGCGGAGCGGAGACAGACGCCCGAGGCTGGAGATGCTCCGAGAAGCGCGCTCGGAACAGACTCCACGGCCCATGACACCTGCGCAGCCGGGCTGGGCTTTGCTTCCTGGACGTCCGTGCCAGGCCAGGGCTGGCCGCTGACCGGGGAAGCCTGCCCTGGTGCCCACTCCTTTTCTGTGGCTCCGCACCAGCCCCTGGGTGCGCACGGATGGGGCACCCCGGGGAGAGGCCCGTGTCCGCGAGGCAGGGGCGCCAACCCCAACGTCCAGGAGGCGAGGGAGAGCGCGCCCAGGACAGCGTGCGTCATAGGCCACCCCCAGAGGGCGGGTCCTCTGCCTGCGTGGCGCGGGGTCCCCGAACTGGGGTTTCCCAGGTTCCAGGAGGGAACTGCGAGCTCACACGCAGGTTCGGGAAGAGCTGGGGACCCTCAATTAGCTGGGCCCATTTATTGAGCGTCTACTATGCTCTGTGCAGCGAGAAGAAGGCAGTGGGCCCGTCCGGAAAGAGTCTTGGAGGGGCACGGTGACCTTGAGTCGACCTTGAGACACAGACCGTGTGAGTGTGACGGGGAGGTGCCGAAGTTGCCGCTTCCACTGGGGGACTGGGGTGGAGGGGGGTGGCATCTCTCCAAACTTGTGGGGTGGCGCTGGGAGCCGAGTACTTTGAGGACCCTGCCTGGTCACACCTGCTGTGAGTCCGGCTGGAGGAACCTTGAGTTGCCCACGTTCGGCCCCCCGCGAGCAGCGCCCTGTGCGCGCCCCGTGCTGGCGGGGCCGCAGCGCGGAGCAGGCTGGCACGCATGTCTGCTGACCCGGGGGGCGGGGAGGAGGCTGCGCGGTGGGGAGCCCGCGTCGCCCGCTTTCCGCAGGTGCCTGTAAAGGGACAGGAAGTTTGCAGTGGCCACGACGGTTCACTTAAGCCAAGCGCAGCACACGTGCCCCCAGGAGCGTCCCATCTGCCACGTGAGGCCCGTGTCTTGGCTCAGGTACCGTACGCTGCGCCCCCACCCCGGCCCCTGGAGGGGACACGTCAACCTGTGGAGGCCGGTCCCCCCCCCCCCCCCGCCATGATGGCCTGCCCCGTGGGGACGCTGCCTGAGCCACTTGAAAAGCAAGCAGGACACAAATGGCAAAGCCTCATTACGACGTTGGCACCCACAATAAGCAAACCAGGCGCATGGCAGGAGGAGTTCGCCGCGCGGCGTCGTGGGGGCCCCGCCTGGGTCCCCCTGTTGGAACCGGGTCCCCTCCTGAACCAGGATGGGAACGCCTCACCAGCACAGCACCCCAGGGCGTCTGTCCGTCCATCTGTCTGTCTGGACGGCCATCACAGCTCCCTGACCTCCCCCCACCCCATCGCCTGCCTCTTTGTTATTCAAATTCTTTCCCCTCTCCAGGCACGCGGGGGGCCAGCGCTCGCCTCCCGCGCACGCGCGCGCGCGCGCGCGCGCGCGCGCGTCTGTCTTTAATCGATCTAATTATCAGGAAATGCACTTTGCAATCAGCCCCGAACAACACGGGCCTTATTTTCCAGCTGTTCTGGAAGGTACAGGCTTAATCTCCGTCCGTCCACATGTGCCAGCAGATGAAAGTAATTTTGTGCTCAACTGTCTATAAGTAATTAGGCTGTGATGTAAAGGGGTCTTCGAGCATCCGCTTGGAATGAGGTATACGCAGTAATTATGAGCAATCCTCTCCCTTAGTAAGATACACCTTATGCATTTTACATGAGCCCCCGTTATTAGCATAACCTGGCTATCAAAGCCCCGTGGACCCACTGTCTTCCTTTTCATGTAACGGCCCGAAATTCCCCAGAAATATAATAATTTGGAAACAGGGACGATGGTGATTTGTTTCAGCTGTGATTTGTGGCGTTTCCTGCCTCCTTTGTCATCCGCCTGGAGAAGCCCGCCCCGCGCCCCGCGCTCGGCGGCCGGCGGGGGGCTCCTGGCCCCTCACCCACGACCTCCCCGTTCCCCGGGAGCGTGCGGGAGGGGTCTCGGCCATCCCGCGTGTCACACACGCAGACTGGATGTCTTCATCTTACTGATTAGGAGGTCGGAAGAGAGCCCTGTTGAGCTGGATAAGTCACCGCGGCTGGCGGGGCCCAGGTGGCCGGCCGCGGTCTGGGGAGGTCGTGTCCTGAACCCGCAAACGCAGGCACAGGTGGTTGGCAGGGGCTGGAGGGGAGCTGCTAAGGGGGATTTCCTCTCGCAGGATGAGAATGTTCCGGAAGCAGATACAGGTGTTGCCCGCACAGCACGGTGAATGCCCCAAAGAGCCCCGAACGGTGCCCGAGAAAATGAGGGAGCTTATGTGAATTTGAGCTCAAATAGGGGGTAAAAGTATGCACGGCAAACACATATGCAGCGCCTGCTGTATACCACGGTCAGGTGGTGGGCACAGAGTCGGATCCCTGCCCCCAGAGGAGGAAACCCCAGGTTGGACTGTGACATTCGCCCCGAGAAGGGTCAGGATGAGAGCCCCTCACACCCGCCGGGACTAGGGACCCAGTGACCCGCACCTGTGCCCTCCGAGACCACCCTGCAGGCACCCGCATCCACCGTGCACAGGACACCGGTCCCCACCCGGATCTCTGTCAGTCCCGCCGCGGGCACCTCGGAGAACCCACGTGCACACACGGGGTGGGCGTCATACAGAACCGCATCCTTCCTGCTCCCACCGCAGCTGGTGGAACAAGGGTGGTCACCACCCCCCACCCCCGAAAAGAGAGGATCCAGGAGTCCCCGCCCCGGCCTGCAGACAGGTCATCGCATGGGACACCCCACATGCCAGTGACTGCACCATCATCCCCAAGCAGGGACCTGGGCTTCACCGAGGCACCAGCTGTGCCCCCTCCCATGCTGAGGTCCCAGCGGATACTCTCCCGCGTCTGCCGAAAAGCAGGGCATCCACTTCCACCTGTCAAGGCAGCCCCCCACCCCCGCTGACCCAGCAAACAGGACACGGATTGGAGTCCGCACAGCTAACCTCTCCAAACCACCTCACCTTCCATGAGATTCCCCCACAGTCACCTTCCTACAACCAGTCCCCTTTTCCTTGTATAGTTACCTCTCCACAAATATGTGAAAATGACACACAAGTTCCCAGTCTGACCACCTCTCTAGGTCTTTACTTCCTTTTCTGTGAGCCTCCCCCTGACCCCTGTGCATACGTATTGAGGCTTCTCCCCCCACCCCGTTTATCGCTTATCTGTTTCATTTGCAGGCCCCAGTCATAGAACCTAAGAGGATAGAGGAAAGGTGTTTTCTCTTGTGCAGAGGGCTCAGCAAAATGGAAATCAATGTCTCCATCAGAGGAGGTGGGCACAGTTCCTCCAGTGAGTTTCCACATCCCCCAAGCCCTAGGTGGGGGTGGGGGGTAACAAATAAATGAGTGGGAGAAGGGGCAGGGAGTGGAATGAGGTGGGGGAAGGACAGGGCAGAAGGTTTTTTTGACTTCCAAACTGGGCTGCTGAGGCCAGTCAGGGTAGAGGAGACAGGATACGGAGGAAAGGGGTACATCAAGGCACCCCCAGCCCAGGCCCCGTGTCCGAGGCACCCCCAGCCCGGGCCCCCGTGTCCGAGGCACCCCAGCCCGGGCCCCCGTGTCCGAGGCACCCCCAGCCCGGGCCCCGTGTCCGAGGCACTCCCAGCCTGGGCCCCCGTGTCCGAGGCACCCCAGCCCGGGCCCCCGTGTCCGAGGCACCCCCAGCCCGGGCCCCGTGTCCGAGGCACCCCCAGCCCGGGCCCCGTGTCCGAGGCACCCCAGCCCGGGCCCCCGTGTCCGAGGCACCCCCAGCCCGGGCCCCGTGTCTGAGGCACCCCCAGCCCGGGCCCCGTGTCCGAGGCACCCCAGCCCGGGGCCCCGTGTCCGAGGCACCCCCAGCCCGGGCCCCGTGTCCGAGGCACCCCCAGCCCGGGCCCCGTGTCCGAGGCACCCCCAGCCCGGGCCCCCGTGTCCGAGGCACCCCCAGCCCGGGCCCCGTGTCCGAGGCACCCCAGCCCGGGGCCCCGTGTCCGAGGCACCCCCAGCCCGGGCCCCCGTGTCCGAGGCACCCCCAGCCCGGGTCCCCGTGTCCGAGGCACCCCCAGCCCGGGCCCCGTGTCCGAGGCACCCCCAGCCCGGGCCCCCGTGTCCGAGGCACTCCCAGCCCGGGCCCCCGTGTCCGAGGCACCCCCAGCCCGGGGCCCCGTGTCCGAGGCACCCCCAGCCCGGGCCCCCGTGTCCGAGGCACCCCCAGCCCGGGCCCCGTGTCCGAGGCACCCCCAGCCCGGGTCCCCGTGTCCGAGGCACCCCAGCCCGGGCCCCCGTGTCCGAGGCACCCCAGCCCCGGCCCCCGTGTCCGAGGCACCCCCAGCCCGGGCCCCCGTGTCCGAGGCACCCCCAGCCCGGACCCCCGTGTCCGAGGCACCCCCAGCCCGGGCCCCGTGTCCGAGGCACCCCCAGCCCGGCCTCAGCACCGGTGGGGCCTCAGCACCCCACCTGCTGTGACTGGGTCCCCTGCGCGCACACGTGTGCTCGCAGCGGACCCAGTCACAGCAGCCCACACCCCCAGGGACACACCGATGAACCACATCCACGCGGGGAAATGTCACTCGGCCATGAAAAGGGCCTGAACCTGCTGCTGGACCCTGAAATCACGATGCCGATGGGAGACGAGCAGGCACATGAGGCCTCACCCTGTGTCGTCCCGTTTATAACAAATTTGCACAAAAGGCAAATGCACAGACAGAAAGCCAGGCCGCGGCTGCTGGGCGCTGGGGACGGGCAGGGCAGTGACAGCCAATGGGGACAAGATCTCCTTCGTGCCCATGAGAACGTTCTGGAAGCAGCCGCGGCTGGTGGTCTAGTAAACGCGCCACATGCCTGTGACTTGTTCCCCGACAGCGGTTGCTTTTCCTTCATGGGAACAGCACGTCCGCTCCTAAAAACGCACAGAAGCGCCCACACACAGGCTCCCTGAGGCCATCGCGCTCGAGGCACGCGGGCATGAAACAGCACGCGCCCTCGGCTCGCCGGTGTTTGGACACACGTTTCCCACGCACGGAATTCGGTTCGTGGGCTTCTCTGCTTGGAGACGGCAGTCGGCGGAGGCCGTCCGCAAGGAGGAAAAAACGAGGAAGTGAGTCGGGCTCCCTTTGCAGCGAGGAGCGATTGCCCCACACGCACAGGCTCCCGTGACCCCGACCGCACTCACCTCGACCTTGTGATAACTACTCGGGTCCTATTACCGCCATTTATCTGCCCGGGGAACGGTCGCGGGGCGAAGCTCTCGTGATTGCGGGCTTGGGAAACATCCAGGTTCGTGCGGCTCAAGTGGTTAAGAGAGCTGACCCCTTAACAGCTGCAGAGAAAAGGGGAAAAACAGACGTGCACGCACGGCGCGGGGAGGGGGGCACAGACGATTACTTCAGACACTTAAACCCTCCGTGGGGTCGGGCTAATAGCGTCGTTGAAAATGTCCTGCAGGAGACAGAGGTCAGAATCGCCTGTTCCTTACCTCACCGGCGCTGCGTTCCTGTCCCTGAGGATCCCGGCGTTTCTGCACAACGTCCACTTGCCCTTTGCAAGCGGATCTGAAGCCAGAAGGGCAGGAGGCGTCTTCCGGGAGACAGGGGCCTGGGCGCCCGGTGGCACGTCCCCTCTGTGGCCCCCGTGCTCGGAAGCAGGTGGCAAACAGATGATGTTGGTGACTTGGGCTCGGGTCCTGATCTCACGGCTCGTGGGTTCGAGCCCCGCGTCGGGCTCTGTGCCGACAGCGCAGAGCCTGGATCCTGCTCCGGATTCCGTGTCTCCCTCTCTCTCTGCCCCTCCCCTGCTCACTCTGTCTCTCTCTGTCTCTCCCTCTCTCTCAAATATAAATTAAGTTACTACTGCCCCTAATAATAATAAAAGCAACTAAAAATCCAGACCCCCAAAATGGGGTTTCCTGGGCACCTCTTTGTTCTGTCTCTGGGAGAAAAAAAACAAACGGCATCATTCAGAATATTTTTAAGTGAAAACTGCGGTGCAGAAATTCAGTGCCCTGGACAAGGTCCGCGGAATAAACACAAAAACGTGACGTATCTCAGCGCCCAGGCCTGGATTGAAAGCCTCAGCTTGAATTTCAAGAACGTGCGTCCCGCCAATCCGAGGGCGGGGGCGTCCCTTCTGGAGGCGGCGCTCAGGGCCTGCGGGGCATCTGCAGAGGGGACAGGCCTGCCCTTCAGGGACAGGTTCCGAGAGGCGTATGCGCCTTCCTCGCTTGCGTCTGCACCGCGCACGGCGCGCGCGCACACCGGGAGAGCCCCGGATGGCGATGCGGGCCTTGCGGACCCCCCCCCCCCCCCCAGCTGCTCTGCGTCTGAGGCCGTGGCTGGCCTCTATTCCCACCGCCCTTGTGCGCGCGCACGTGGCCTGCGGGACACCCCAGGGGTACAGTGACTCCTTCTGAAGCCAAAACCGCGCGGCGGCACCCAGGATCTTCCTCCGGTGTCTGCACACCTGCGCCCTCCCAGGATGCGCTCCGGGCGCGGCACCAGGGCGCACGGCTGGACTGTCTCTGGCCTTCAGCCAGTCTGCGGAGACCCGGGTGCAGGTCTGGTGGGACCACGCTGAGGCCACGCCGCCCCCCTGGCCAGGACTATGCCTGCAAGAGAAGGTTCCAGCACACCCCACGGCCACCTGGCTCTGAGGGCAGCATCCCGCACCAGGAGGGGCCCTGGCGATGCGGGTTTTCTCCTCGGTCTGGGTTGGGGGCCCTGAGGTTCATGACCCAATGCGTTGCCTCCCTCAGAGGCCAGCATTTCGGGGTCTCGGTCATTGGTGCCTCGGACAGCACGCGGTTGTTTGTCGTACTCTCGGAGGCTGGAGGCCCGGGGTCGGGGACCAGCGGGGTCGCCTTTGTAGACCAGCACCCCTTCCTCGGGCCTCTGCACAAGGCAGGGCCCAGATACACACGGGGCTGACTCTCTTGTGTCTCTTCTCATAAGGGCGCGAATCCCATGGCGGGTACCCACCCGCGTGACCTCACCCCCCTGCCTGAACCCCTGCCCCAAATCCCAGGGCACCGCAGCCGACAGTGCAACGTATGAATGTGGGGAGACCCAAGCGCTGGGTCCGTGGCACCAGGGGTGCAGGAAGGGCTGGCCTTGGGTGCACGTCCTCAGAGCACCAGACAGTGGCCACGCACAGACACGGCACCAGGGGACCCGGGTCTCGGAGGCTGGTAACGGGATGTAGGAACAGGAGAGCTGTGGGGTATCGGCGTGCGTCTGGTCCATATTCAGGACCCCATTTGTCACCCGTGCTTGGAAATAACACCACCGGATGGCAAGACTCAGCCTGCAGCCCAGCGGGCCCCACGTGCAGCCAGGCGGATCCCACATGACCCCCCGGGGACCATTCCCCAGAGGGTGCACGGAGCCTACCCTTGGGCTAGACCCCATGTAGCAAGACAGATAAGAAAACGGTCTGCCCTCAAGGGCCCTCCGTCTGCAAGATGACAGCTTGGTCCCTCCCCCTGGAGACAAACACAAGCAAAAATATTGGAGACATTCTTGGCCCCCCAAGTCCATCCAGGGAGGAGGGGAGGACACCCCAGTCCATCCAGAGAGGAGGGGCGGACTCCCAGTCCATCCAGGGAGGAGGAGTGGACCCCCAGTCCATCCAGGGAGGAGGGGAGGACACCCCAGTCCATCCAGAGAGGAGGGGCGGACTCCCAGTCCATCCAGGGAGGAGGAGTGGACCCCCAGTCCATCCAGGGAGGAGGGGAGCACCCCCAAGTCCATCCAGGGAGGAGGGGAGGACCTCCAGGCCCATCCAGGGAGGAGGGGAGGACCCCCAGTCCATCCAGGAAGGAGGGGAGCACCCCCAGGTCCATCCAGGGAGGAGGGGAAGACCCCCAGGTCCATCCAGGGAGGAGGGGAGGACCCCCAGTCCATCCAATGAGGAGGAGAGGACCCCCCAGTCCATCCAGGGAGGAGGGGAGCACCCCCAGGTCCATCCAGGGAGGAGGGGAGGACCTCAAGGTCCATCAGGGAGGAGGGGAGGACTCCCAGCCCATCCAGGGAGGAGGGGAGGACCCCCAGTCCATCCAAGGAAGAGGAGAGGACCCCCCAGTCCATCCAGGGAGGAGGGGAGCACCCCCAGGTCCATCCAGGGAGGAGGGGAGGACTCCCAGTCCATCCAGGAGGGGAGGACCCCCAAGTCCATCCAGGGAGGAGGGGAGGACCTCCAGGTCCATCCAGGGAGGAAGGGAGGACTCCCAGCCCATACAGGGAGGAGGGGAGGACCTCCAGGTCCATCCAAGGAGGACTCCCAGCCCATCCAGGGAGGAGGGGAGGACCCCCAGGTCCATCCAGGGAGGAGGAGCGGACCCCCAGTCCATCCAGGGATGAGGGGAGCACCC
Source organism: Neofelis nebulosa (assembly GCF_028018385.1). Classification (NCBI taxonomy): domain Eukaryota; kingdom Metazoa; phylum Chordata; class Mammalia; order Carnivora; family Felidae; genus Neofelis; species Neofelis nebulosa. The sequence continues at coordinate 602,104 of NC_080800.1, read as the reverse complement.
CCAGGTCCATCCAGGGAGGAGGGGAGGACCTCCAGGTCCATCCAGGGAGGAGGGGAGGACCTCCAGGTCCATCCAGGGAGGAGGGAGGAGCCCCAGTCCATCCAGGGAGCAGCCCCTGTCCATGGGGGACTATCTCGGTCCTGTCCTTTCCGCCAACCCAATGGAGCAAGAAGTGAGCTGAGTCCCAGGGCAGCGGGGCCTCTGTCCTTGGACATCAGGAGGCCATGTCGACAACAGAGGATCGCTGAGCTGTGTCCCAAAGGCTTCTCTCTCCTTCCCAACTGGGACAGAGGCAGGGGCAGAGCCAGAGGGTGTAAGCATCCAGAAAGGCCTGAAGCATCACACAGCATTCAGGTCAAGCCAACAGCAACAACACAGCCTGAGGATAACACAGCGCTCCCACAGGGAAGTTTGGCCAAGGACAAACTTTCCCTTTTTAGAAAAGCGTAAAGCGGGGCGCCTGGGTGGCGCAGTCGGTTAAGCGTCCGACTTCGGCCAGGTCACGATCTCGCGGTCCGTGAGTTCGAGCCCCGCGTCAGGCTCTGGGCTGATGGCTCGGAGCCTGGAGCCTGTTTCCGATTCTGTGTCTCCCTCTCTCTCTGCCCCTCCCCCGTTCATGCTCTGTCTCTCTCTGTCCCAAAAATAAATAAAAAATGTTGAAAAAAAAATTTAAAAAAAAAGAAAAGCGTAAAGCAAGCTAGCCTATTCCTCTGTATTATCCAGTGATCAACATTAGTGCGTCCGCCAATGGTCAGCTTTACTATTTCTACGATAAGTTATTAAATCTTCAGAGTGAAGGTTAATTGTATGTGTCTGCCTGGCAGGGCCCCTGTGGCCAAGCATTGTTCTGAGTGTGTATGAGGCTGCTCCAGGACGAGATAAGCATTTCAGTCCATGCGGCGAGCACAGCAGAAGGCCTTCCCCAGTGTGGGTGGGCCTCATCTAATCAGTTGAGGGTCCGAACAGAACAAACACTGATCTCGTCCGAGGAAGAGGGATTTCCACAGTCGATGGCTCCAGCTGTGACATCAGTCCTTCACTGTGTCTGCAGCCTGCTCGTCTCTGCTGCATAGACTTTGCACTTGGACTCCCACATTGCCTGCGCTGATTCCTTAAAATAAATCTGTCTCCTGGATAAAGGTATAGGGTTAGGGTTAAGGTTAGGGTTAGGGTTAGGGTTAGGGTTAGGTATAGGGTTAGGTATAGATAGAGAGATATAGATAGAGAGATATAGATATATAGATATATCCCAATCCAGAAGCATATATATATATATATATATATATATATGACCCACAACATATAGATAGATACATAGATATATGACTGATAGCTATCTAGCTAGATGATAGAAAGATGTTAGATAGATAGATAGATAGATAGATAGATAGATATAATGGGTGGGTGAATGGATGGATACACCCATGGATGGATGGATGGATGGATAGATAGATAGATAGATAGATAGATAGACAGATAGATAAATAGATAGATATGGTAAGTGGATTAATGGATGGATGGATGGATGGATGGATGGATGGATGGATGGTCGGACAGACTGGTAGATGGATGGATGGATAGATGATGGATGGATAGATAGATAGATAGATATTGGTGAATGGATGGATGGACGGATGGACAGTTGGACGTGTAGATGGGTGAATGGATGGATGGATGGGTGGATGGATAATTGATGGATGGATGGATAGATAGATAATAGATGATAGATAGATAGATGGGTGGATAGATGGATAGTTGAATGGATGAATAGATAGATAGATAGATAGATAGGTTGATAGATGGATAGATAGATAGATACATAGATACATAGATACATAGATACGATGGATGGATGGATGGATGGACGGATGGACCGATCACATTGGTACAGACCGATGACAGGCAGGTAGGTACATGGACGATGGATGGCTGAGCGACCTCATTGGCTCTGGTCTCTGGAAACAGACTCGCACGCCGGGGCGCCTCCGTTTCTAGGCTGCCACGCACTCCCTGGCCATGTCCCTGATCCCTGTGCTGATGAGCAATGACCTGCCACCGGCCACATGGGAACAGGGAAGGGATAGAACATAACTGTCTCACCAGCAAGCTTGGGAAGAGACACAGAGCGGGCCCAGGGCCGGAAGGACCACCCGTGAACCGGCTGTATCTCTGTCACCCTCTTGAACAACCAGGGACCTCTCAGCCGGGGAAGATCCGTGAGTAACCCATCTTCCTTTTCCGGACCCCGCTTGGCAACGTCACTGTTTTGTTTTGTGTTTTTGAATTCCATAAAACACTTCCCTGTGAGCGAAAGGAACCACGGCGCACCTGTACGGAGAATTCGGAGCATGTTTTCAAACACACGGAGAACTTGAATCATCACCCACCACACAGGCCGGGGAGGGGAGGGGAGCGGGGCCAGGGGTTCCCCGCGGCCACGGCCCCTGTTAGAAAAGCAAAGGGTGAGCCCCGCGGCAGGACAGGCTCGTCTCACGGAGTCTCCCGGTGTCTGCAGGGCTGTCTCCCTCTGCTTGGAGAGGGTCCCCTACGTGGGGCCAAGCACACGTGCCCCGTGCAGATCCCATTAGAAATCAATTAATCCACGTCTGCTCGGAGAGACTGCCATCATCAGGGTTTATGCACGGTGCCTGACGCATTTATAACCCCAAGTAAGGAGTCCCCCGGGACCCCGTAATGTGTAAACAGCATAAAAATGATGCTTCATTCCTGCAGGCTTGACTGGCTGCCTTAATTTAATAAATGTGTCAGCGATAACACGGAACGCTCCGTGCACTCCTGCACCGAGTTGTCACATGGGGGGGGGGGTCATTAACAACGTACCCCGTCGGCATCTCCCTTCTGTGCCCTTTCAGACACGGCCGAGACCCGTGTGCTTGTTAAATGCACATTCCTTTCTGAATACTGGAAGCACGTGCGTGGTTTTTTTTTTTTTTCGTCTCCCCACCCCGGCCTGCGGAAGGAACATACATGACAATTTAGGGCATTGTTTCCTATGTATCCAGCCCCTTACTTTGTCCAATCTGGCCCAGGGGGGGAGGCTGTGCCTGACCCAGGAGTGGCAGGCCCTCTGGTCCCAACCGCCTCCCCCATCCCACCACACGACGCCAACCAGTCCAGCTCTTTCCTGCCCCAGGCCCTTTGCACGAACCTGTCTCTTTCATACACTAGGTTACCCCATTCTTATGTTTCTCCGAGTTTTTTTTTTTTTTTATGGTGGCAAAATACACAGGACATAAAATTTAGCACCTTAATCATTTTCAGGTTCACGGTTCAGCGGTATTGAATGCATTCATCATGCTGTGCAAACGTCCCCACCACTGTCTCCACAACTTTCCGTCTTGCCAAACCGAATCTCTGTCCCCGTGAAACACTGAGTCCCCTATCGCTGTCCCCAGCCCCTGGCTCCATTCATCTACTGTCTGTCTCTATGCACGTGACTCCTCTAGAGACCCCTGTACATGGGATCACATAGGATCTGTCCTTCTGTGCCTGGCTTATGTCACTGAGCATCATGTCCCCAAGGTCCATCCCCATATTGGTAGGTGCACAACGTCCTTCCTTATCTTTAAGGCTGAATCCTCCTCAACAGCATAAATATCACGGATGGACCCCATTCTCTTTTTCCGCGTGTCTGTCGACAGCCACGGGCTTGCTCCCACATCTCAGCTGTTTTGAGTCATGCAGCCGTGAACGTGCACGAGATCCTGTGCGTCCGGGGCCCTGAGCCCAGCAGCCACATGCGGGAAGGCGTGTGTCCTGTGAACATTTGTCCACTATGTTCCCAACCGCTTGCCATTAATGGTTCTCGGAAGCCACTCGGTAAGTAGCTCGAACAATCACCCCCCTTGAGGACATCAAGAAACCGAGGCACAGGCAGGCTGAGTGACAGGATCTCGGACGTCCATCCTCCGGAATCATGAGAAGTACAAGTCTGTCGTCCATCAGCCGTCTGGTCTCTGGGTCTTATCAACACATCTGCCCTACGTGACCAAGATGCCTCCCCAGAGTTTCAACTTCAGGGGAAAACAATGACGCTACCTAAACGCACCTGAGCTGAGCCTGCTGGTGAACCAAGCGTGGCCCGTCTCCAGCCCCTGCACAGCCCAGCCCTGTCCTACCCCCTCCCTGGTCCTGCCACCCCTTTGGCCAAGAAGGACAGGCACAGTCTGTGTCCCCAGGTGCCCAATCCCTTCTGGCAATTATTTTCCAGAAGAGAAGTACAGACAGACGGAAGGAAAGCGAGACAGAGAGAGAGAGAGAGACAGACGTGGGGGGAGGGGAGGCTTTCAGGGTGGGGAGGGGCACCGCCGGGTCACGTCCTCAGAGGACAAGATGTATTTTGTAAATGCGTTATGGAAATTAGTCCTTGGCCCCAAAGACATAAATCTTATGATTTACCCCAACTGCACCACTATTAACGCTCCGTAAATTAGGGCCATAAATGCCACTCGCGTTGCCATTAGCTGAAGACAATCGCGCACGCTCCCTACCGCGCGCCCGCACCCCGCGCCCAGCGTCCCGCGCCCCGCGCGCACAGGCGCCGGGCCCTGCTTCGCCTCCCACATCTCCCTTCCCGGCTGTCCATCCTCGGGCACCAGCTGGGGTACCGCCCCGACCCCGGGTGCGCGCGCAGGGGGCGGCGGGGCTCGAGTCCCGTGTAGGAAATCCTTCCCTGCGCTCTCGGGGGAAGGAAAATCACGAGTGCCAGCAATCTCGGGCACCGGCTGGAAATCCTTAGATCCGCTGCGGCTACATCTCTGTTAATGTGCCGCCTGGCACGTCCGCCCGGACGATTGTGCGCACCGCGCGCGTACGTACGACAGGAAAGCACCCTCGGAGATGCGGGGCGAGGGGTCCTCACGCGTCACCAGCCCCCCACCACTGCAGCCAGTAACCCCAGCGGTCACACACGGGCCTCCGAGTTCCCGCGCCCCCCTCACTCGGGACCCGTTTCCTCTCCAGCGACGGTGCCGGCATTGAGGTGCGAGGACCCCTGTGCACTGTGTCCCCCACCCCCAGTTGCCACGTTGAATCCTAACCCACAGGGGACAGCGTTTGGAGGGGGGGCTCCAGGAGGGGATGAGGCCACGAGGGTGGGGGCTCCCCCGTGACGGCACCAGCGCCCTTACAAAGTCCACCCCAGGGAGCCCCCGGCCCCGTGCGCACACGGCCAGAGGAAAAGCTACTGAGCCATCCCAGACAGCCCCTCCGGCCTGACGCAGCCACTGTCCCCGCCCCGTGTCGCACCTGCGCGTGATTTTGCTACATTCCCGGGCTTGTCCTCAGACCCCTGCTGCATAACACATTTTCTCTCCGCCCCGTAAGGTGGGCACGCCGAGCGTGGTCACTCCCCAGCGCGCACAAGCCGCTCACGCCCGAAATGGCTTTAGATTTCCCATCAGGCGAACGCCATCCTGTCTCCTGTCTGTTTCACGTCCTGCGTGGAGTTCTGGGTCCGGGGACGTCGGAGGGCGTGGCCTCATACTTCTCCGGGTCCCGGGGTCCTGCCTGGGGCCCGAGCTCGCGCTGCTTCCCCAGGAAATGGTCTCAGACACCCCAGGCCTCTGTTTGGGTCTCAAACACTATTCCTCTCTGTGTTCTCTCCCCCCGCCACACACCTCTTTTTTTTTTTTTTTTTTTTTTTGGAAATCCAATTTAACCCTTTTTTGTGGCATGGAAAACACCCTCCTTGCCCCACGTGCAAGACATACGGAATACTGCGTGTCCTTCCCACGACTCCGTTCTTCAATGGGACACCTCGACGCCAGAACATTCCGTGCCTTTCCTGCAGGCCTCTGGCTTTTCGGGGGTGGTTCCTGTGTCCATCGCGTGCGCTGGGAGACCTCAGACGTGGGGGGTCTCGCGGAGGACGCAGCGAACAGTGCACAGGACAGCGGATCGGCTCCTGTCGCTGCCGACAAGCGATGTGCAGCGCGCGCACTCCCGCTGGGACGCACCAGGCTCCGTGCGTGGCCTCCGGCTCCGCGCGCGCCCCAGACGGCGCGCACCGCTTTCCCCGGCGTCTTGAGCCACCAGTCCCCCGCGTCAGCCGCTTAACCGGAGACAAACGGGAGGCTGGATCTAGCCACCAGACTGGCAAGTCGTTGTTCACAATTACACAAAACGGGAAACAACGTTAGCAATGATTTTCCGATGAAATGAGCGGGTCCTGTGAGACCAGGGAGGATTTCGACCCGGGGCCCCGCCCCGAAACCCATGGGCGGTTCGGCTGAAGTTCACTGTGTCTCTGATTTTGTGAGACGCGGCCGGACCGCCTCGCCTTATGGCGCCAAACCCAGGAAGGCGTGTCCGGGGACATCTGTGAGCGCCTGCGTGAACAGAAGATCTTGGGGGAGACGCGAGTCTGGGCCCAAAGTGTGGGCGCTGCAGGGTCGGCCTGGCGGCCTCCAAGTTCGCTTTTTCCTTTCTGTTGAGGGAGAATTCACATAACATAAAATTAACCCCTTACCATTTTCTTTAAGTTCATTGATTTTGAGACGGAGACTGAGCTCGAGTCAGGGAGGGGCGGAGACAGAGGAAGACAGGATCCAAAACAAGCTGGCTCCAGGCTCCGAGCCGTCAGCGCGCAGGCGGACGCGGGGCTGGAACCCGCGAACCGTGAGATCGCGAGCCGAGCCGAAGTCGGACGCTTCACCGACCGAGCCCCCCAGGCACCTCAAAGCGTTATTAGTGTTATTTTAAAGTGTATAATTTAGTGGCCTTTGGCCCAGTCGCTGCGATCGGCAACCGGCGTTTGCCGCAGAGAATTACAAGCGGGTGTTCAGACAGACAGGGTCAGTGATGGCACGTGCGTTCAGAACAGCCCCAAAGTGAGGACACAGGAACTGTCGGTGGACAGATGGAACGCTGGGTAAGCAGCAGGGGCCCCTGCACACAGCGGAGTAGGACTCAGCCACGGACGGGAACCTGTGACCACGTGGCTAGGCCGGGATTTGCTTCTGCCCAGGGCTTTTCTTTGCGGTCTGGTCTTGCCGGCCGCGAGCTGTAATCTTTCCCGAATCACATCCTGGGATCTTCGAACGGGGACCCCCGACTCCTTCCGTGGCTGCCGCGCGCTCAGGGCTGAAGGCGAAAGGAAGTGGGTCCCCACGGGGACAGCAATGAGGCGGGCACGGATCTGTGCTGTGACCTGTGCACCCCGAAAGAGGGGCGAAGCAGCAGCGATTCTGGGCCCTCAAACCTGTTATTTGAGGGGCGCCCGGGTGGCTCAGGGGGTTCTGCCTCCGACTTCGGCTCAGGTCATGATTTTGCGGTTTGTGAGTTCAACCCCTGCATCAGGCTCTGTGCTAACAGCTCAGAGCCTGGAACCTGCTTCTGATTCTGTGTCTCCCCCTCTCTCTGCCCCTCCCCCTCTCACGCTCTGTCTCTCTCTCTCAAAAATACTAAATAAACATTAAAAAAATTTTTTTAGGGGCGCCTGGGGGGCTCAGTCATTTCAGCATCCATCTTCGGCTCAGGTCATGATTTCCCGGTTTGTGAGTTCAACCCCTGCATCAGGCTCTGTGCTGATGGCTCGGAGCCTGGAACCTGCTTCCGATTCTGTGTCTCCCCCTCTCTCTGCCCCTCCCCCCCTCACGCTCTGTCTCTCTCTCTCTCTCTCTGTCAAAAATGAATAAACATTTTTTTAAATGTTTAATTAAGAAAACAAATTGATTTTTTGAGAAACATAACCCATAGTAGCCCACGCTGAGTGGAGCCCAGGTTGAAGCCAGGCCCGGATGCGCATGTTTTCTTCCCGTGAGCTCCTTGAATCTGGGTGAGGGCCTCATTGGGCAGGTGGGGAGACTGAGTCACGGAGCCGCGATGCCCCGCCGTGAGCAGCGGGCTTTGGACTTGAACAAAGACTCTGGTTACCGCACCAGTTTGCCCGTTTGCGGGACAGGCGGCCAGGTTCCCGGTTGTGCCGTCTACACAGGGGATCCGCCGTGGGGTGGGCAGAGGCCAGGCTCACCTTTCCCGGACTCAGCCACACGCATGAGCTTGGGGGGCAGAGGCACAGGCCAAAGACGGCTTCTCCTTTCCTTCCTCGTACGACCTGACACGATGACGATACAGCAGACAGGACGCATTAGTCCGGGTGTGGCAAAGACAGGGTGAGGTGTGGACAGAGGGACAGAGAGAGGTTTATTTTAAGGAGTTGTTCCTACGCCTGTGGAGGTTGGACGGTCCCCATTGTGCCGGGTCACCCACCACGGGGACTCAGGGACAAACTGAGGGTAACGGCCAGAGCCCAGCCACCAGCTGGACACAGAGCTCCCGCTTCCTTCCCGGACGTCAATCTGCGTCCTACGAACGCCTTCAACTGATTGGACGAGGCCCACCCACGTCACAGAGGGCCACCGGCTTTACTCAAAGTCCCCCTCTTTAAACACGAATTCCGCCTTAAAAAAGCACCTTCCCTGCCACATCGAGACAGGTCAGCTCCCACGCCCGCCTCTCGTGCGGCTCCTTCTTGGAGGAAGTTGGAAACCAAGCTTTGCCCCGTTTCCCCCAACCCTCGCCACGTTCCCATGATGAGCCGTGGGCGCTGTTAGGCGGTTTACTGTAAAGAGTCGCTCCTGTAATATTCACGGCTGGAGAATCCCCCGCCCCGAGGCAAGCGGGCCGCTTAGAAGGGCTCCAAGAAGGGCTCCAAGAAGGAGCCGGGATGAGCATCTCTGGACCCAGAGAACGTCCCGGCCCCAGCTGTCTACACCCGCCAGCTGCCCACGGAGCGTCTGGGCTGCTCCCCAACCCGGTTCTGTGTGTCCCCGGCCGGAGCGGAGCCTCTGAGGCCCCGGATGGGGCCACCTGCTTGCAGGAGACCCCGTGTTCAGACCCCGACACACGGGGGGCCACCCCGACACACGGGGGGCCACCCTCCCTCCCTTTCCACATTCAGCCACACGCCTAAACCCCACCCACGTGCGTCTGCAAAACCTCGCCCAGTCCTGCGCTCGGGGTAGAAAAGGAGACTCAGTTTCCCGCTTAAAAAAAAAAAAATACAAACCAGCAGTCAAAAAAGAAAGCCGGTTTCTTGTGTGTGCATTCCGGCTGCCCCATGGCCATAAATCCCCAAGTCAACGTCCTCTTCCTCCAAGGGGCGCTGCGGACGAACCCCCGCCCGCCCTCGCGCATCTGAGGGCAGCGGCGGCCGCGATGCGACACAGGGAACATCCCTCCGCCTTCATCAGACCTTGTCCTTTTACAGGTAAAGTGACACCAGGCTGTAAATGCACCGGAAGATTAATGAGACGCTGACCCTCTGGAAATCAGGGACACGTGGTTCGAGGCTGTGAGCGTTTCCTACCCGTTATTAGCAGTCGCTTTTAATCAATGCAAACAACATCCTTGCCTCTCACGCGTGTCTACCTGAGGCCCCCAAGTCCCGGGGGGCCAGGAGGCGGCTCGGGAATCTCTGTCGAGCCCTAATTGAGCCGCTTGCTGTCCCCGCTCGCACATGAGGGCAGGGGCCACATCTGGAAACTCGGGGGCCCCCCGTGCGCGGGTGACGTGCACACCTGGGAGACCTTCATGGTCTCCTCTGCCCCCTCCACCCCCCACCCGGGCGGGACGTGCACCTGGCCCTCTGGGCGTTTGTCAGACCGCAGGGTCCCTTTGCTGTTTTGTCCACTGTCCTGGCAGCTCTTAGGTCAGGGGATGAGCCCGGCCGGGGGGCCGGGGGGCCGGGGGGGCGGGGGGCACTGGGTCCTAGCCCGTCCCGCACAAGCTGCCCAGACGCGTCCCGCAGAATCAGTGCAGACACTCGGGACCCCGCGTCAGGCCAGCTCAGGAGCCCGTCTGCACCCCAGATCGTGCCCCCGGGCCCCCAAAACTCGAGTCCAAGGTCGTGTTCCCTTCACCCAAAGGCAGACGGTCCCACGACCGACCAGGATGTACCGGTTATAGCAGCAGTCGCATGAGCTAAGTCGACGAGTGCACGTGTCGAGAAGGACGTCCGTGCAGGTGTCCCGGGAACGAAACATTTCGCTCGTGGGATTTGCCACATGTGGTCGGCCAACAGCTTCCTCCCGTCGACCCTGCACAGAGGCCACAGAGACCCCACGTTCCTGACCCCTCGACTCGGCGTTTGTGGGCTTCTGACCCCTCGACTCAGTCTTTGTGGGGTTCTAACTAAGGCAGAGCGGGGCAAATTCACACCGAGAGCAGGACCGTGGATACAAGCCCCTGTGCCCGCATTTGCATCCGGTGTTACCCAAGTCATGTTTCTGTGTTCCAGTCAGTCGTGGAAAGGGGGCCACACACGAGAGTTTCCCCCGAAAGACCCAGGAAGCCGAGTTGCAAAGACTCAAAATCCCCACCACGATGGGGCGGAGGCAGAGCCGGGGGATTTGGGGGCCATGAAACGCGTCACGGTGGGTGCCTATCCGTGTCACCACCCGACGCATGCATGGGAATGCACAACAGAGGGAGCCCCGTGGAAACACGGCCCCTCAGCCGGTAACGATGTGTCCACACTGGCTCGTCATTGGTAACAAATGCATGCTGCCATGACACGTGATGTTAACAGCAGCGGAATGGGGTGGGGGGGGGGGGAGGCGCGTGGTAATACTGAAACTCTCTCCCTGCTCCCGATCGACTTTTCTGCAAACCTCACGGTGCTCCAAACAAAGAAACAATCTATTGTTTTTTGTTAAAAAGTAAAGGTAAGAATTGTATCTGTGAACGAAACAATCTATTATTTTTTGTTAAAGAGTAAAGGTAAGAGTTGCACCTCCGAACGTGTTGGACGGACAGACAGATGGACGGTTCTGGACACAGAACAAGTCCGCGATAAGTGTTTGTTAACTCACAGGGTAGGACTTAGTAACTCCCCTTGCCAACAATGCAACTTTGCAAAAATGCCCCGGGGCTGTGCTTCTCGGCAAAGGCATCGAGCTCAGACAGGACCCACTTAAGTCTTCATTGGGATGAGGTGGAAATCGGGTATTGGGTGATAGGGTCCCAGGCCCCCAGGTTGCCCTGTGAAAGCCTAAAGCCCCCCGTTCTGTCTGGACCACGTCCCAGATGCGTGGCTGGTTGGGGATGGCTGCACGAATGTGGGCCTGTCCACCCACCTGCGAACCTGTTCCCTACTCAGCTCAGCTCAGCTCACGTTGAGTCCTTGTGCAAACACAGGCCTTGCAGGGGTGTGTACGCAGAGGACCCCGTGAGCCCCTCACACTCAGGGTTTCCCAGCAGGTGAACCACCGGCCGAAAACGGTGTTTCCCAGTGAAAGAACTGACCCGTGCTGGGGCGCCCGTCCCCCAAGTCTTCCCAGGGCCCGTCTATGTGGTCTCAGAAGCCCCGAAACGCGTCCGGGAGGGAAGAGTAACAACGAGGCAACAAACTGCATCGAAGTCTCGCCCCAAGAGATGCATTAAAATGCAGCGACACGCTGTCCTGTCACCTGCACCCCAGCCGTAAGTGTCCCCCCATCCAGTGTCACACAGTGCACAGGGCCCAGGAACACGTCCGCCCCTCGCTGCTCAAACACACCTCACGAGCTATTTCACGGTAATTTAGGGCCGCGATAAGCCAAATGCAACATAACACCTTCTTTACTATGCATGACCGTGTGTGTGTGTGTAATTCGGTATATGTACCCTCTATATAGTTATGAATATGGTGCATAGAGTATATATACTTATATAACCATATGCATAGCATATATGCAGTGTATATGGTGCATATATGGTGTATATATGTGGTATATATAATATATATAGTATTATGGGGTATATGTAGCATATATGTGGAATATATGGTGTACATATGTGGTATATATAATATATGGTATAATATATATAGTATATGATATAGTATATATTATACCCCACAGAATATATATAGGGTATATATAGTATATATACTTATATAACCATATGCATAGCATGTATGCAGTATATATGGTGTATATATGTGGTATATATAATATATATTGTATATATGGGGTATATGTAGCATATGTGTGGTATATATGGTGTATATACGTGGTATATATAATATATGGTATAATATATATAGTATATGATACAGTATATATTATACCCCATATAATATATATGGGGTATATATAGTATATATACTTATATGACCATATGCATAGCATATATGCAGTGTATATGGTGTACATATGTGGTATATATAATATATGGTATAATATATATAGTATATAATAGAGTATATATTATACCCCATGCAATATATATGGGGTATATATAGTATATATACTTATATAAGCATATGCATAGCATATATGCAGTGTATATGGTGTATATATGGTGTATATGTGTGGTATATATAGTATATATACAGATATATGGTTATATGTGGTATATATGTGGGATACACATGTATAGTATATACTATATTATATATACTAACAGAGTATATATAATATAGTATATATAATATATGTTAGTATACTAACATAGTATATACTAACATAGTATATATATACTAACATAGTATATATAATATATATACTTACACATATGATAAACATAGCATATATATACACACATATATATGATATTCAAAGTATATATGTTATATATATTTATATACATATAGTAATGCATAGCATATATTATATATAATACATATACTATAATAGTTATATATAGTAGTATATAGTATGCATATTACGTATAGAATACATATCATATATGGTCACATATAGGATATATCATATATACTATATATATTTACAATATAATATGTATTATGTATTATTTATAGGGGTGCCTGGGTGGCTCCATCGGTTGAGCGTCTGACTTCGGCCCAGGTCATGATCTCTTGGTCTGTGGGTTCGAGCCCCGCGTCGGGCTATGTGCTGACGGCTCAGAGCCTGGAGCCTGCTTCCGATTCTGTGTCTCCCTCTCTCTCTGCCCCTCCCTTGCTCATGGTCTGTCTCTCTCTGTCTCTCTCAAAAATAAAGTAAAAAACATGAAAAATTTTTAAAAATTAAAAAATATTATTTATAGTTAGATGTATAGTAGCACATAGTATATACTATACATAGTATACATTTTATATATAGTATATCATCTATGGTATGTATATTACATATTATATGTGTGATATATATACTATATAAAGCTATGTATAGTACATAAACTATACATATATTTAGTATATGTTTTATATAAAGTATGTATTACATATAGCATATACATTTTTTAATTAATTAATTAATTTAAGCATATATTTAAAAATAATTTTTAATGTTTATTTATTTTTGAGAGAGAGAGAGAGAGAGAGAGACAGGGTATTGGCAGGGGAGGGGCAGAGAGACAGGGAGACACAGAATCCGAAGCAGGTTTCAGGCTCTGAGGGGTCAGCACAGAGCCTGATGCAGGGGTTGAACTCAGTAACCGTGAGATCATGACCTGAGCTGAAGTCGGACGCTTCACCGACTGAGCCACCCAGGCGTCGTACATATAGCATATATATTTAATGTATATATTATACATAGATATATAGGAATACATAGTTTATATATTGGATATAGTGTGCATATTACATGTAGGATACGTATCACATATAGTATATATTTTGTATGTAGAGTATGCAACATATGTATACAATACACCGTATGTATACAATATATCCTGCGATGTGATAGGGGACGGGCCATATTCTGCTACAAAAGAAAGCTCCCGCTTTGCAGTTTATGCCATTTCCCTCCTGAAAGAACTCGTAAACGTGCCCAACTACCTACACTGGCTGCCGTCTGCCTCATGGCTGAATCGTTCGCACCCCCCGCCCCAGCCCCATCCACACGATGGCAGACAAAGCAACGGGAGGGGGCCCCCTTTCCGCCTTCTCGGGAGCCCGTGCGCCCAAGCCCCAGAAGCAATGGCAGGTGCCTTATACCTCATCAACTATTAGAAAATTAAACTTCATGAGCAATATGTCTCCGTCGCGGGCAACGCACCTGCTAACGGGATGGCTGCATCTGTCTTGTGTTCCTGCAGCGTTAGGCGGCCTTGCCTGTGAATAAAACTCATTTCATTAGGGCGACTTGTGAGGCACATAGAGAAGATCCCTCGCAGACCCAACACCTCCCTCTGCCGCGCGCAGCATTTGAACCTGACTTGCCCCGGATTCGTGACCAAACCTGTGGGGGGGGGGGGGGGGAAGGGGACGTGCCGTGCATACAATCAAGGGGCAGGATTTCTGCCACGATGCCCAGAGGCTGAGCCCCACGCCCCCGCGTGAGCAGAACCCAGGCCTTTCGCCAAAGCCGGTTTTCAAGCACCAAGAACCCGGCCCTCTCTTTGGAAAGCGTCCCCGTGGTGTGAATTTACAATTGTTGAAGGAAATCACGTGTACACAGTTTGTAAATCAATTGCCGGCTGCCCGCACCCGAAGGCTTTCCCAAACACCTCGGTAATTAATCAAATCCAGAGTCGAGCGGAACCCGAGTCAGAAAAGAATTTACAACCTGTGTGAAACACAAACGTCTCCAGGGGTCTCCGATATCGAGGTCTGGGGGCTCCCGGGGTCTGCCGAGACTCACGCGCGCCCGGCACCATCCATGCTAAACCGGGCTGGGGCGCCGGACGGGATGGCAGGACACGGTCAGCGTGGGGCGCTTTTCCCGCAAACCAAATGCCCTTTCCGCGGGAGCGTGGCGGCGGAGGGCGGCCCGCAGCAGGTTTTCGGGGGTGCGTGTGGGGTTTGCTATAAATCTCAGGGCGGACTTGGCTTCGGGCAAAGAAAACACAAGGCCCTTGGCTCCCGCCGTGCAGCGGATCTGAGCAACACCAGGGGCTCAAAATTCCGGATGCCGCCTCGGGAAGCTTCATTCTGGCGGCCGCCAACGCGCCCCTCGATGCTCTGTGTCTGGCCCGCAGCTGGGTCTCCCGCCCCCTGAGTCACCCCCGAACCCCAACTCCGCACCGGATCCCAAGCGATTTTCCCAACTGTAAGTGGGGTCTCTTCCCGTCCCCGCCCAAAGCGCCTGCTTGCCTCCCCTCCGAGCCCCCAGCTCCTGGGGCCCCAGGACAAAGTCCACCTCCGGCAGGGGGAGGAGGGGGCTCAGCAGCTGGCATCTGGAGGGGGCCCCGTCCTCTCCCTCGCCTCCTCTTGGGCACATCCGTTCTCTTCCTGAGAACGTCCACACGCCTGCCCCAGGGAGCCCTCCCGGACTGCTGGCCCTGCTTTCCAGCACTGTGTCCCTCTGTGACCTGAGGCTGCCATATAACCCCGGGGCCCCCCTGCCCTGCTCCAGGGGACCCGGGGTTCCCCAAAACAGGCACCCGCATGGCCGTCTGTGCACCTGGGTCCCTGGAGCTGAGCACGCTTGGTGCGTAGTAAGCGCTCAACAGACCCCTGTGTCCACGTGTGTAAACCAAGCCACGAGTGCGTTTTGTTCCAGGCCACATAAGCCCCCAGTCGCCGTGGCTCCCCGAGGGACCGAGGCATGGGGCCCAGAGTCGCCCACACGGCCCCAAACCGGGGAGCGGCTGCCTCACACGCACTCTTTGCGGCGCCTGAGGTCAGCGGCCCGAGTTCCTCCCAAAGGCCGTTTCCTGCGAAGAACAGAGAAGTCCCTGGGGACGCCCTCCTCTGTGCCCCCGGAACTCGCCCGACACGGGAGGCAGAAGAAACGCTTCCTTAGTTTACCCAGAAAACGAAAAGGTCTCCCTCCGCGTCGTCCCCAGTGTCGTTGAGGACGACGGCTTTGCAGGAGGCAGCGTGCGTTTTCTGCCCAAACGGGAGGACACTGGTCGCTCGCGGCCCGCCTGGGCACTTGCGCAGCCGTCCTCAGAGGTCGGGACACAAAGAGGCGAGCAGGAGACTGTGTTTCACACAGACCCGCGCCCCTGTGCCCGTGGCCCTTCGTCCTTCGCGATTTGGGGGTCTGGTTTCCGCGCACGTGTGGGCTCAGCCGGACACCCCAGGGCGGGGGCGGGGGACTCTGCGCGGCCCACCGGGCACCTATGTGCCCCTTTCCACGTCCCACGCGCCCCAGGAGGGGCCGGTCCTCACGGCGTCTCCTCGGCCACCTCGAGGCACGCTGTCCCTGTCTCTCTCTGTGTCTCCATATCTGTCTCTCTCCATCTCTGTCTCTCTGTCTTGCAGCGAAGGCCCCAGGCGATGCGCGGCTCACTGCCCGGCGACCTGGTAAGAGAGACAGTCACCGCCAGGGACAGGGTGTGCGTGTCCCCCAAATCTGAGCCCGCCGCCGGATGGCGTTTACAGGAGGCGTCTTTGGGAGAGCACCAGGCCGCCGGGGAGGCACCCGCGGTGAGATTCCAGTCCTTCCTCATCAAAGGGACCCCAGGAGGCCCCCTGCACCGCCCAGCGTCTGAGGCCCCGCGAGCAGACGGCCGCCCACGAGCCTGGAAGACAGAGCAGGTGCGCCGTGCGCGCTGCGGACGCACTTCCCGGTCCCTGAGGAGTGATGTCCACTCCGTGACCCGCCCCTCCGTACCCGCGCCGTCCGCCGAGACGCTGCCCGTGGTGCGAACACAGACTGACGCGCAGCCCCCACCCGGGCGCAGCCGGAACCACGCATCCGTCCACGCAGCAGCCACGGCCTGCGAGCCCTGCCCAGACCCGCCGTCGGAGGCACAGAAATTGCGCCTAAACATTCGCGCATGGACACGGCGCGAATCCCAACGCCCCAGAAGCCGCTCGCGGCCCCAACAAGGGTCTCCGTGGTGGCTTCTATCGCGGCCACCCTGAGCGGTCGCACAGGCGCGTGGGGGACACACACGGGCTGTGGGGCTTCCCGGGGCCTCCCCCGTGTCAGCGCCTTGCAACGCGTGAACTGGAAGCTGGGTGCGGGGATGGTGACCCCGGGCTAGACGCACACACGCACGCACACACACAGGGTTCACAAGGAAGCAGCAAATATTAAGTGGTCCCAACACACTTGTTGGGCAGGAATCGGGGGCTGGAACACGGTGCTGGGGAAACCCTGTGGCCGCCCACGCAGACGCACAGCTGTGTACTCCCTCCTCCCCGCCCCCCTGCCCTCACCACGCGGAGGGGGGACGGCTGTGTAAAACACTCCCACCGAGTGTTTATCATGTTTGACGGCCGGCCCTGCCGCCAGACGCCGGGTTATGGTTCTGTAGCTGCTAATGCGCTGGCCTTTCCCCTTTGAAAACGCACCGGCGCCCTTCTGCTCACTCCACGCGGTCGTGTGAACCCGATAGACCCTGCGAGCCCCTTGTGACCGTGCGCACGTCCCGGATCTCCCGCCAGGACGCTCCCTGCTTCCCGCGGAAGGGTCCACACAGCGGTCGGCGTGGGGCGCACGAGCGAGCAAGTGCGCACGGGTATGGCCGGTACCCACCATGTGGGAACCAGGGGCGCAGGGAGCGCTTCTGTCCCTTCCCAGTTCCTTCGCTGTCCCCCCCCCCCCCCGGGGCTGGAGCCAGAGCCTGCGGGAGCCCCGTAGTGCCCCCCCCAGCCCCCGGCGCCCCCCCCACCTCCCCAACCCCCCAGAAGTTGGCGGCGCTACTCTCCTGTCCACGTGCTCTAGGGAGGATTCGGCGGCCGCGCCCTGTCCTGCTGGCTGTGGGCAGACGTCAGTGCCCCGCGTGTTCAGGACCCAGGTCCCCACGCCCTCGCTGGCTGCGTCCCCACAATGTCTCCCTCACAGCTAACAAGTTGGTTCAATGTCACTTCGCCCACTTGCCTGCTGTTCGAGAGCATTCCGCGGCTGTCCAGAGGAAAGGTCCCTCCCTGGGACAGCCGCCCAAAAGGGCTGTCGGAACGGCGGGTGTCCTCACCGGCTTGCTCAGTGTGCAGCCTGGGAGCGCGTGCAGTCCTGGCCGCTCGCCCACCCCCACCGCCACACCTGCCTCCCCCCCCCCCCCCCCGCCGCGAGTCCTGAGCTCCGTCCAGTTGTCCTCGGGGACTTTGCTGCCCGGACCGCCCCCCTTGACCCCAACCACCCTCCACTTTTGTCCGCCCAGAAAGTCCCGCTCACTGGCCTGGGCCCCAAGGCCACCCTCTTCCCCACAAGGGGGACACGCCATGATTGGGAGGGTCCCGTCGGCCCTTGGGGGGCTCCTGGGTCGCTGGCATTGTTGATGCACTTTCTGTGTCTGACCTCAGAGCAGGAACTGGACAACCCCCACCCCCACCCCCACCCCCACCAGGCCTTCCCACCAGGCTGCAAACGCGAGTCTGGGGGAAACAGAGTCAGGGGGCTGTGACCCCTGCACCCACCCAGGCCGCCCAGCCCCTGCGCAGGAACCCACCGGGGGAGGCGGGAGCCGACTGGAAGCGAGGGGAGGCTGAGATCACAGAGCACACCCGTCACCCGGCTGGCGACCGAATTCCTCAGAGCGAAGACCTCACAGCGGCCGCCTCCCTGGGGCACCTTCCCCGGCACCGACGGCCCCCCTCAGACACTTTCCCTGCCTGTGCTCTGAACGCTCCGTTCCTCGTACCCTGGACACCTCAATTCACTTAGAACTCGGCCTCCCCCAGAGTCTTGACAATACGTGTAACAAGGACGCACAAAATGCAATCATCAAACGACACGGCTCCCATGAGGGGTGGCTCTGTCTCTGGGTTTCCTGGCAGCCACAGCAAAAAGGGAAAGATGTTTATCCTGCGTGCAGCCGAGGGTCTCCAGGGTGCCCAGATCCAACGTGGCTCTGAGTGTGTCCGTCAGGGCGTTTCCAGATGCGATTCACATTGGGATCCGTACCCTGGGTCTGGCGCGGGGCCCTCCGCCGCCCAAGGTGGGTAGGCCTCGTCTAATCGGTTGAAGGCCTGAATTGACTCAAAGACAGAAGAAGGAAGAGTTCACTCCTTTTTTTCTTCTTTTTTTTTCCCCCTGCCTGCTTGCTTGAGGTGGCACATGTCACCTCACCCTGTCCTGCCTCCCAGCTGGGACGAATGCCGTCCCTGCTTCTGCAGACTTCACACTTGCTCTCAACTGTGCCACGGGCTCTCCAGAGCCTCTGGGCCTGCGGACAGCAGACCGTGGGGCTTTGCAGCTCTGTAGCTGTGTGAGGTGATTCCTCAGACATATCAGGGGAATCCATACCTGTCTGCACACCTGCGGGGCATGTACACCTGTCTGCACACCTGCGGGCTATCTACACCTGTCTGCACACCTGCGGGGTATCTACACCTGTCTGCACACCTGCGGGGTATCTACGTAGACCTGTCTGCACACCTGTGGGGTATCTACACCTGTCTGCACACCTGTGGGGCATGTACATCTGTCTGCACACCTGCGGGGTATCTACATGTGTCCTCACACCTGCGGGGTATCTACACCTGTCTGCACACCTGCGGGGTATCTACACCTCTCTGCACACCTGTGGGGTATCTATACCTGTCTGCACACCTGCGGGCTATCTACACCTGTCTGCACACCTGTGGGGTATCTACACGTGTCCTCACACCTGAGGGGTATCTACACCTGTCTGCACACCTGTGGGGTATCTACACCTGTCTGCACACCTGTGGGGCATGTACATCTGTGTGCACACCTGCAGGATATCTACACCTGTCTGCACACCTGCGGGCTATCTACACCTGTCTGCACACCTGCGGGGTATCTACACCTGTCTTCACACCTGTGGGGTATCTACACCTGTCTGCACACCTGTGGGGCATGTACATCTGTCTGCACACCTGCGGGCTATCTACACCTGTCTGCACACCTGCGGGCTATCTACACCTGTCTGCACACCTGCGGGCTATCTACACCTGTCTGCACCCCTGCAGGGCATCTAGAGACGTCTGCACACATGTGATGCATCTACCGATCTCTGCAGACACACAAAGCACTTTAGGGAGGGGTACCCCAGTGCAAATGTGTCATGAAGGTGCACCCCCCCCCCCCTGCTCCGTGGAAGGCAGACTCAGGTGTGGGAGGTCCAGGACCAGGTGACCAGGTGATTTGCAAAAGAGCTGTGTGTGCACCCTCCCGGGGGGGGGGGGGTCAGCCATCCTGACTGGTGGTAACCCTAATATCCCGCCTGTCCCCGGATGAGTGACGATCCCATTAGCCACCTTGAACTCAGACCTCTGTTCCCAGGCAGACCCTGCAAGATAGATGGGGCCTCGCGGAGCTGCCGCTATTAACACGATTCATTCTGCCGCGAGTTGTCAACTTTAGTAAATTGCTCGTAATTGGCCATCAAGGGAGGGAAACACGAGGCGGTCCGTGCCCTGTTATGATGATATTGATTTTCAATGATCGCGGCCTCTCTTGGAGCTGCCTGCGTGCCGTGGGCGTGAGCGGAAGAACGCAGAGGGGCAGGCGCGTCCGCTGGGCCTCCGGGGACCCACGGTGGGAAGCTGGTGCGCGGCGGTCCCGTGCCCGGCCCTCATGGCGAGTCGCACACGGCCACGGCTGTGTTCTCGGGAACCCGTTGTATGTGGTCACAGGGCTGGGACCCGCAGACGTGCCCGGCTTTGGGACACACCCAGGGCGCGCCTGTTGCGTTCCAGGGCAAAAGGTGAGGTCTCGGGGGACAGAGGAGGGGGTCAGGTGGGGTCCCTGCTTTCCCAGAGACCCACGTCCACGGGTGTGGATGCCTCCTCGTGGACACGCACAGCCTCTCCACGGCCATGCTCCTGGGAAACCCGCAGTCCCCTGCATGCCTGACTCCAAGGGCACTGCACTCTGAGGGCGTCTTGGACGAAGACCCCTCCCTAGCAGGACCTCCCGGCCTCCCGTTCCCGGCTCTGGTCTCTGGGCCCCACACCATTCATATGACGTCACTCACCGAGGCTCCCAGCCTTCTGTACCCTGTGCCTACACGGCTGTGGGGGACCCGTCCTAACCACCCGCCTCTTTTCTTCATGGTGGTCTTTCGTGCTGTGTATATGTATGTATATTTTCAATGTATATATGCTTTTATGTGTTGACATATGTATATATAATTTTAGGGGCGCCTGGGGGCTCAGTTGATTAAGCGTCCGACTTCAACTCAGGTCATGATCTCACGGTCCATGAGTTTGAGCCCCGCGTGGAGCTCTGTGCTGACAGCTCGGGGCCTGGAACCTCCTTCGGATTCTGTGTCTCCCTCTCTCTCTACCACACCCCTGCTCATGCTGCCTCTCTCTGTCTGAAAAATAAACATAAAAAAATTTATAATTTTATATATTTATATATTTTATATATTTTCATATATTATATGTATATGTATATACTTGTACATTTATACATTATAAATATATACTTATATACATTGATCTATATTATTTATATACATATATAGTCCTATATGTATGTGTATATTTTATATTTTTATATATACTTATATATGTATACTTACGTGTGTGTATGAATTTATATGTGTATAAATGTGTAATGTGTATGAACATACTTATATTTATTTATACATATTTATACGTGCATATGTATTTATGCATGTGTATATATTTCTACATGTGTACATATTTGTAGTTACACGTGTTTAACGTGCATATACTCACGCGTGCGCCCCTACACACGCCCTAAATGCTCATTCCCATTCTATATCTCAGACAAAGCCGTTATCCGTAACTTGGGGCCTCCAGGGCCACAGAAACGGAGTTTCAAGAATCCTCGCGCGGTCTCCTTCGGGCGGAGGGGAACGTTCTGGAACAGACCCAGGTGGTGTTTGCACAGCATCACCGATGCGCTTGCGGCCTCCGAGGCGACCCCTAGTCCTCGGTGAACCTGGGGCCCTGCCGATCCGAGTAAACAAGGCGAGAAAACCCGGGTGCATGGAGGGCGCACAGGACCCCCGGCGCAGGGCGCAGAGCAGCGGCTTCGCGGACCCTCCGGCTGTCCTGACGCACTCCCCGCACCCGGGAGAAGAACCCCACACACTCTGCTGTCTGTTCTTGCTCAGAAGACACCCGGTGACCCACTGGATGGGGGAAGGGGGCCCCGCATCGTTGGTGCGTCGGTGCCCGGGGGGAGTGTCTGCCCCCGGGAGCCTGTGGGCTCCCCGACCAGCCCCCCATTACCCCACACCGCTCCTTTCCATGACGCATCCAGGGGCCTCTCCAAGGCCTCACACGGGCTCCCCCGGCCTTGTTGCACAGATTACGGATGTACCTGCCACGTGGGCTCCCTCCGCGAAGCAAAACCGGGGTTCGAGGCCGGTCCCCGCCTGGCTGGCACCTGCAGGCCTCACACACGGAACCGGGGTTTGCGGCCGGTGCCTCGCCTGGTTGGAGACGCAGGAACAATCGTGGGGCCCTTACAGGCCTCCAGGAAGCGGGGCCGACGGCCTTCAGCTCGTCCTCGGCGGGGGCGGCGACAGCGCCAGGCACAGACGGTGTGGGCTCTGTGCACCGAGCGCAGAGTTCAAAGAGACCCCCTTGATGGCGAGCTTTTGTTCTCCCAGCACTTCATCCCTCATAACCATTATTTAATGAAGTTTTATTGGAAAAGCATGGCCGCGCTTATGAATTTATTGTGTTCCCTCCGAAAGCAGGGGGGCTGTGTGTTTTCCCTGGCATTAGAGTCTGTGTATTTTAATATCGGGTTTGCACCGACGTTCACTCCGGGGCTCACTCTGGAATCAAGGGCCAACAAAGGGATGCCAGCAGGAAAGGAAACGATGCGCAGAAATCCGGGAGGAGGGGGCAGGAAACCAGAGCGTGCCTGCCCCCCCCCGCCCCGCCCACCTCGCTGCCTCCGCCTGGTCCCCTTGTGGGGGCGGGGGCTGCGGGGCTGGGCAGGCCCGGGGGGCCGCACACATGCCCTTCTTCCAACGCCCAGCGCATCTACGCCCCCAGGTTTCTTTCCTCCTGCAGGAAACGTCAAAACGCACAGAGTGGGGGCCCCTGGGTGGCTCAGTCGGTTAACCGCCTGACTTCAGCTCAGGTCGTGATCTCCCAGTTCATGGGTTCAAGCCCCTCATCGGGCTTATGCTGACAGCGCAGAGCCCGGAGACTGCTTTGGATTATGTGTCTCCCTCTCTCTCTCTCTCCCCCTGCCCCGCTTGTGCTCTGGCTCTGTGTCTCAAAAATGAATAAATGTTTTAAAAAATTGTTTTAATTAAAAAAAAAAAAAAAGAGCGGAGTAAGCTTCATCGCAGAAATCCCTCCAATGCAAGGGGGCGCGGGCGAGCCGTCTGGGGGCGCTCACAGGGACCCAGAAGGGACTCCCCAGTTCCTGGCAACACAGGACCCGGACTCTGACTTTGGTCACGGTTTGTGCAAAGAAGCGCGCACACCCCCGGCCGAGGCCGTGATCCCCACCTCCCCAGAAGGTCCCCCACGTGGACGCGCCTCTGGGCACAGAGGACGATCCTTCCCGAGGACCCAGTTCATTCACTCCCGACACAGGACAATCCCAGCTCCCCTGGTTGCATACCTGCGGTATGTCCAGGTGCTTGTATTATTCCGCACCTTGGGTCCCATGGCGCCGCATACCGCCCACCTGGACCGCTGCGCGCTCGTGCGTTCAGACAGCTCCCCAGACGGTCCGCACGCACCGAGTGCCTGGAACAGCGCCTGGGACACACTGGTCCCTCCGCATGCACCTGATCCGGTCAACACCCTGAGCTGGCAGACTGGTGGCCAAGCCATCCGTCCTTAAATAGCACAGGGGAGGCTTGGGGGGGGGGGGCATTTCACACCCCTGAGCGTCTGGATGCAGAACTGGGCTGCTGAAAGCCAAGCAGCCCCTCCCTGGGTGCAGAAAACCCATGCGTCCTGACCCACCTGCGCCAGGTGCGCGCGCGCTGCATCCTCCTGCCACGTTCAGTGCGCATCCAATGCGAACAGAATTCATTCCCAGGCAGACGGTGCTACTCACCCCGTTCAACCACCACAAGTGAAAATTTGCAAAGCCCTTTGCAAATGCAGTTCCCACGAAGGGAACCGTGAACGGGAGCACCAAGGGTGACCCAGGGACCGAGGACCGCTTACATCTTGGACGTGAATGCCTCACCTGGACGGTGACCACCCCTCCTGGTTGGCCCGGGACGATGGCCGTCCCGGGATGCGGGGCTTCAGCTGAGAAGAACAAGGAAAACTGCAGGCAAAGCTGGGCACACTGAAGGGGCCTCGCCAAGCTGTGCACCTGTCCCTGTGGTTCCCGCAGCACGTCTGGGGCTCGGTTCCAGGACGCGGACTCGGCACCCAGAAGAGAGACGGGTCACCTGGACCAGGGGCCACAGGCACTGAGCACGCAGCTGGCCACCTCCCTGCTGCCCCGTCGTCAGCCTGCAGGGGACACAAGCACGATGCCTGGCGTGTTTGGACGCAGGTGAAGCTCTTCACCAACAGCAGCCCCCAGAGTCAGGGACGTGGACAGGGACAGGGTCCACACCCCACGTCCTTTCCCCTGTGAACACCACCTTCCTGGAAACTGTGTGAAACCAGTATATAAATATATACTATATAAGTATATAATATATAAGTAATATATAAGTATATATACTATATAAATATACTTATATAATATATAAGTAATATATAAGTATATATACTATATAAATATAGTATATTATAGTATATTAGCTTAGCTATATTTAAAGTTAACATATATATTAATTATATACATATTGTATATTAGCTTAGATATGTATATATAAAGCAACCATATACAGTAAGTATATATTGTATATTAGTTTAGATATAGTTACTATATGTATCCATTATATATAATATATTAGCTTAGCTATATTTAAAGTTAACATATATATAAAGTTAACATATATATTAATTATATACATATTTTATATTAGCTTAGATATGTATATATAAAGCAACCATATACAGTAAGTATATATTGTATATTAGTTTAGATATAAAGTTACTATATGTATCCATTATATATAGTATATTAGCTTAGCTATATTTAAAGTTAACATATATATTAATTATATACACATTGTATATTAGCTTAGATATGTATATATAAAGCTACTATATACAGTAAGTATATATATTGTATATTAGTTTAGATGTAAAGTTACCATATGTATTAATTCTATATGTTGTGTATTAGTTTAGATACATATATAAACTCACCATAAAATGCTACCACTAGTTGCAAAGTAAGAAAAACAAAAAACAACCCTCACCATACTTCTCTTAAACACATCAACACCATCAGGGGAGAAAAAAAAAAAACATGCAGGGCAGAGAACGTGAAAATTATACCATTTGCCATAATTAAAAGAGTGGTTTTGCCCTAATTATCAGTTTCCTGAAGCACAAGACAGAGAGAGCATGATCAGGGAACCTTAACATTCTTTACACCTGGCTAGAAGGAAGCTCTAAACTTGTTTTAAAATGCAGGATTTCCCCCCTTAACGATCTTACGGGTTCTTATCCTAAGTACTCATTATCCATATTATTATGTTATAAACTATGTATTGTATATTAATTATATATATTAGTCTGCTCATGCGGCCATAATAAATGCCCCACACAGGGCATCTTAACACACATTTATTCCTTCCCAGTGCTGGAGGCCAGGAGTCTGAGATCCAGGCAGGGCCTAGGCTCAGGGTCTGAGGTCCAGGCAGGGCGGAGGCTGGGAGTCTGAGGTCCAGGAGGAGCTGCAGCTGGGGGTCTGAGATCCAGGTAGGACTCTGGTTGTGAGTCTGAGGTCCAGGAAGCACCAAGGCTGGGAGTCTGAGATCCAGACGGGGCTGGAGGGTAAGATCTGAGATCCAGGCAGGACCAGGGTTGGGAGTCTGAGTTCCAGACAGGGCCGAGGCTGGGAGTCTGAGATCCAGGCGGGGCCGAGGTTGGAGGTCTGAGATTCAGACAGGGCTGAGGCTGGGGGTCTGAGATCCAGTCGGGGCCAAGATTGGGGGTCTGAGATCCAGGCAGGAGTGAGGCTGGGATTCTGAGGTCCAGGAGGGGCTGAGGCTGGGGGTCTGAGATCTAGGCAGGGCTGAAGTTGGGACTTTGAGATCCAGGCAAGGCTGAGGCTGGGACTCTGAGATCCAGGCAAGGCTGAGGCTGGGGGTCTGAGATCCAGGCAGGGCTGAGGCTGGGAGTCTGAGATCCAGGCATGGCCAAGGCTGGGGGTCTGAGATCCAGGCAGGGCTGAGGCTGGGGGTCTGAGATCCAGGCAAGAGTGAGGCTGGGATTCTGAGGTCCAGGAGGGGCTAAGGCTGGGGGTCTGAGATCCAGGCAGGGCTGAAGTTGGGACTCTGAGATCCAGGCAAGGCTGAGGCTGGGACTCTGAGATCCAGCCAGGGCTGAAGCTGGGAGTCTGAGATCCAGGAAGGGCTGAGGCTGGGGGTCTGAGATCCAGGCAGGACTGAGGCTGGGGTTCTGAGGTTCAGGCAGGGCCAAGGCTGGGAGTCTGAGGTCCAGGCAGGCCAGGCAGGGCTGAGGCTGGGGATCTGAGATCCAGGCAGGGCTGAAGCAGGGGTCTGAGATCCAGGCAGCGCCTAGGCTGGGAGTCTGAGATTCAGGCAGGGCCGAGGCTGGGGGTCTGAGATCCAGGCAGGGTAGATGTTGGGGGTCTGAGGTCCAGGCAGGGCCGAGGCTGGGGGTCTGAGATCCAGGCAGGGCTGAGGTTGGAGGTCTGAAATCCAGGCAGGGCTGAGGCTGGGAGTCTGAGGTCCAGGCAGGGCTGAGGCTGGGGGTCTGAGATCCAGGCAGGGCCGAGGCTGGGGTCTGAGACCCAGCCAGGGCTGAGGTTGGAGATCTGAAATCTTGGCAGGGCTGAGGCTGGGGTGTGAGGTCTAGCAGGGACTGAGGTTGGTTCCCCTTGAGGCCTCTTTCTTGGGTGTAGACATCGTCTCCTCTCCCTGTGTCCTCACGTGGCCGTCCCTCTGTACATGTCTGTGTCCTGACCTCTTCCGATAGGGACCCCAGTCCTATGGGATCAGGACCCACTGTAGTGACCTCATGTTACCTCAATCCCTAGTTTAAAGACCCCGCCTCCAAAATAACCACATTCTGAGGTCCTGGGGCAAGGGTTTCAACATGTGAACTTGGGGGACACAGTGTAACCCATCGCATGATGTTACTAGATAGTTTGGACTCGAAAGTCAACAAGAACATTTAACAAAAAGGTTGTACGTTTTCTTCGCTTCTGGGTTAGCAAAAGCAGGGAGACACGTGTGTTCTTGTCTGATCCTGGTTTGCCTCCATCACTGTGCCTGGGGGGTGG